>NW_006408930.1:1101012-1102453 GCF_000296735.1 Chrysochloris asiatica | reverse complement strand
CTGACCTCTATATGCTAATGAAGCAGGATTAATGTGGGGTATATCTTTTATTGCATCCTTACTCAAGTCACCACCCTTACTAAAGGCACTCTCTTACTCAAGTATTTGATACAAGGGGAGAAGGGCATGGCCTGCATCCAATATACTTTGGGTGTTCTAGCAAAGCTCTCGCTCACTCATGATTCTGCATCTGGCTTGCTATCACCTAACCTCTGGTACTTAGGGCTTGGGCTAGCAGTCTTTCATCTGACCTGTTGATTCTAGGATTCACCAGTTTCTGCAGCCCTGTGATCCAACAGTCTTTTATCTGATCTGCTAATTACAGATTTGTTAACCACTGCACCCACATGAGTCAGGAGAGGCTTCCTTTAAGGCCTATTATTTATGGTAGGCCATCTCACAGTCTGGGCTACCCAAGATGATGTGATGAGCTTAAGGGAATGTTGGAGGAATTACAACACCAGTGATGCCATCATAATCTGCTGATACTTGAGGTGAAGTGAAGCAGTCAAACATGAAAAGAGTGAAACAAAGTAGGCCCCAAATCCATGCTTCTTTTCAGGGGTTTGGCAGTGGCGGCGGTGGTGGTGGTGGTATAGTGTGAAGTCAGTTCCAACTCATAGCGACCCCGTTTAGGGTTCCCGAAGCTATAAATCTTTATGGGATCAGAAAGCCTCTTTCTCCATGGAACTGCTGGTAGTTTTAAACTGCAGACCGACCCGACCACTACACTACCAGACCTCCTTTTTCAGGGGTTTACAGCTGTCAAGATCACTGAAGCCAAGTAAGTGGTGGTTGTTGATACTGGTAATCATTTTTAATGTATACATCAGTGAAAACAATGTCATAGAGTCATTGAACTCCCATGCCAAAGAACTAACAACTGAAGACCTTACGACACTAGAGCAGCATATGAACAGAAAAAGTTTTGACCAAAAGAGTTAGGTGAAGCCTTTCATCTAGTTAAACCAGGGACAGCAAAGTCAAAGTAGCAAGTTTCTAATAATATAGAGAGGTTCACTAAAGTTCACTGTAGTTTCTGAGGGCCACAGCTACTACAAGGACAATTATGATGAGATGAAGAAAAACTCTACAAACCTTCATGAATACCTACTTCAAGAAATTGATTCTAGTAGCACACCACTCCTTCCTTCCAATCCCCACCATCTCCAGTAATAGAATCAAACCCTGATTCTCCAGGACCAGGTCAAGTTTCTCCAACACCAGACCCATTATCCTCAACAAGACAAATCTCTCCACCATCTACTCCTGCATCCACTTATTAATGTTATCAGAAGGTTACCTTATGAATATCCCTTCTGGTATATAAGATACTCATCACTGATGGAATGAGAATAAGTGTTAATCATGATCTTTCCCCCACCTCTGTCTAAAAATTGTTTTAAGAATTTTAAACACTGTGGGCCCAAGCGTTGTTGAC
>NW_006408930.1:1095887-1100417 GCF_000296735.1 Chrysochloris asiatica | reverse complement strand
CCCCCATTCCCACATACAGATTCTCTCTCTTCAGTATAGTACCATATGTAGTTACTTTTATTATTACTGTATTACTATGTTTAAGATATATCAGTGTATTTGGAAGTGTGTTTTAAGTATTTTATATGCATAGAATATACTAAGACAAACATTTGACTGACAACTTACCTATAAATTTGACTTAAAGACAGACTTAGAAAATTATCTCGTTCATAACCAGAAGATTGTTTGTAAGAAAACCAACTATCTGCTCCACCATATTGAAAGTATTCATTTTTAAAAATTATTCCATTTGTAAGTTTTATAATTAGCATAACAACTAGAAAAGATGGAAGATTTTCAACTCAAGAACTCAAGAAAGTAAGTTCATCAACATACAATCAATCTGAAATCTAACAAAAATTCCAAGTTTACAAAGGCAGGATAAAAGGTGACCTACTTTTAAATCTTTTGATTATTTACAGGATTGAAAGACTAGTATTTCCAGAGTCTGTTATTACTGGGGACAATTATTTTAACCAATGGTAACATACTGTTTACGTTTTAAAATTAAACATTACATGAAGTAATATAAACAGAACTGAAAGAAGTAGCTGTCTTGTTGAATTACCTTCTATAAACAGATTTACCCTCATTTTCCTGGACGAGGTCCTATGAAGACGTCAAGAAACAGCAGCGCCACTGCTGCACTAGTGGTTTGGACACAAGGGTCATTTGGTTGATGAAATAATAAGGAAAGAACACAGGTTATGGGCTAAGCAGCATCAGATCATCATTACTTCATCTGTGGGGGAGCAATACTGGCAGGGGGATAATATGAATGTCCACTACTTCTCTCAATACAGGACTTCTTGAAGTACCAGCAATAGGTTAACTGTCCAAAAGAGTAACTAGAAACAGCTGAGCAGCTCTGCTAACTTTTCCAGAGGGAGTTAAAAAATGTGCCCTAAATGTTACTTAAAAAAAAAAAAAATCCAGAAAAATGTCTGTTCCAAAGCCACAGTGGGTCGTAAACATTACAACATGAATAATGCCTTCAGTAGTTCCACATACACACAATCTTCCCAGATGATTCATGGTGCTCTGGTACTGATGTCCCAGGACACTCCTTAGAGGGCTTTCTCCATGACATTAGCTTTCGCATGCCCTGTCTACCCTCTGGAATACCTCATCCCCATGTCTCCTGGAGCAGGCCAGTCTGGATCCTCTGGTTCAGTTTGACTTTCACCATTTTCTCTTATTTTGAACAGACTTGGAAAAAATCTGGGGAAACAAGCATGAAAGGGACCCATCATACCGGAAATACTCATTTTAAAAATGAAGGCTTCCGGAAGTTTTCTTACAGAAATGTTCACATGAATAAACAGCAATACGAGTAACAACAGCTTTAAGGAGCTCACGGGAGGAGGAACATGAGCAGTAGTTGCACCCAATTGCCAGACTCAGCAGTTGCCTGTTTTTGTATAGCCTGCAAACTAAAAATGGTTTATACATCTGTAAATGGTTGAAATAAAAATCAAAGAATAATATTCTATGATTCATGAAAATAACATGAAACCCAAATTTTCATGCCCATAAATAAAGTCTGATTGAGCAAAACCATGCTCATACATTTACATATTATTTATGGAAGATTCTCGTAGCTCTATGGGCAAAGCCTAAACATTTAGTATCTGGTTCTTTATAGAAGATCCTTGCCACACTTGATGTGACACAGGTGGTGGGAGTCCCATCTTTGTTGGCTTGGAGGGCCACAGGGAGCTCTAGATAGCTGGGATACTTATGAAAGACAAAAATAGACCACAAGAGTGGCCAGAGGAGAGCCACCACGCTAGTGAAGGGAATCAACCCACGCTACAGGTACAGGGAAGAACTTAGAAGGAATCGCATCAAGTTTTTAACTGTTTTCTTTTAAGACCAAGTGGGATTCATTCCAGGCATGCAAGGATGGTTTAAGATTAGGGAAACAACCAACGTCATCTATCTACCACATAAATAAAACAAAGGAAAAGAACTACATGGTCATATTGGTTGATGCAGAAAAGGCATTTGACAAAATCCAACATCCATTCCTGATAAAAATACTCAGCAAAGTAGGAATTGAAGGGAAATTCCTCAACATAATTAAGAGCAGATATACAAATTCAACAGTCAACATTACTCTCCATGGAGAGAAACTTAAAGCATTCTCTTTGTGAACAGGAACCAGACAACAATGCCCTTTATCACCATTTCTATTCAATACTGTGCTGGAAGTCTTAGAGCTATAAGGCAAGAAAAAGGAAATTAAAAGCATCCAAACTGGCACAGAAGAAGTAAAACTTTCTGTTTGCATATAACATAATCCTATACATACAAAATACCAAAGATTCAGAAAAAATTTATTAGAACTTATTGAAAGATTCAGCAAAGTGGCAAGATACAAGGTCAATATACAAAATCAATTGACTTCCTCTATACTAATAAAGACAACTCTAAAAAGGAAATTAGGAAGACAATAAAATTTACAATAGCCACCCAGAGGATGAAATATTTAGGAATAAAAATCTAACCAGAGAAACAAAAGACTTCTAATACCACTGGTGGTGGTGGTGTGTCATGGAGTCAGTTCTGACTTATAGCGACCCTCAATAGGGTTTCTGAGACTGTACATCTTTACAGAAGCAGAAAGCCTCATCTTTCTTCCACGGAACGGCTGGTAGTTTTGAACTGCTGATCTTGAGGCTACCAGTCCAACTTATAACCACTATGCTATCAGAGCGCTTTCAAAATATTACTACAAAAAAACAAAAGAAACTTATAAAAATGGAAGCATACACCATGCTCATGGATAGGAAGACTTAACATTTTGAAAATGTCAACACCAGGGGACTCCTGAGCCCATGGACAGGGACATAGTCACAGAGGACTAGAGTGGAGAGTGAAGCATCCAGCTGACATGAAGTGAGGGGAGATGCACAAGAATGCCCATACTTGCAGATAGTACCTGTTTGACCTAGCTTCAATGGCTGGATGATCAGAACTCAACTAGAAGAAGAAAGAAAAGGGAAAAAAAGTATAATCTGCTACAATCTGATGAACCTGACCTATACTTTTGGATGTAGTAGCTTAAAAGAGGGAACGAATCTTTACAGCAAGGATCATTCATACCCTCTCTGCACACAGGGTTGACAGGCATGGGCAACTTAGACATTGGTGACCCAAAATGTGGGGTGGGGTGCTACAAAGGCAAGAAGTGACTGGCTTACAAGTTTTCAAGAGGGAGCTTAGTTTCAGAGGGTTCAGGTGAAGGTAGAATCTCCACTGAATGGTTTCTAACCTTTCTAGATGGGACTGATGAAAGGAGATGGGGGTAAGGTTCAATAGTGAATAATTGTTATCAGGACTGACTGTGAATGTTGCAAATTTCAAGGAAGACAGACATTTTGTAACAAAAGGAGGGGAGTGGTTGATCTTGCAGTCCAGGAGTGGAGGACTCTGGGACCATCAAAAGAGAAGAGCAGAGTGCAGGACCCTATCCAGAGAAGCAGTGACACCAGAGATGGAGGCAAACACGATGACGTGGAGAGACGGAGCAGCTGGGGACTCTAGACTCAAGAAGGGAGAAGGGCTGTGTGCTGGTGACTGGGGGGACTGGCGTACAGCTTATACCCTTTGGTTGTTTGAATGGTTATATATTCCTGAGTGCTTTAGTGTACATTAAACACACACACACACACACACAAAAAAAAAACAGAGGGATTGGAAGCAAATGCTGTTGAATGATGATGTATAGAGGGGATTGTGATCATTGCAATGAAATGAAATACAATAGGATGAATGTAAAGTTGATGCTTTCTCATTAAACTATCACTCAATTCACAATAAAAACTTAAAAAATAAAATAAAAAGGAAGGATAAAGAGTAAGGATTATGGTAGAACAAAGAACTAAGGATGCCCTACATTATTAGAAAGGAGCTCTGGTAGCACAGTGGTTACAAATCGGGCTGCTAACCTCAGGGTTAGCAGTTCTAAACTATCAGCTGTTCCGCAGGAGAAAGATGAGGCTTTCTGCTCCCGTAAAGATTTACAGCCCCAGAAACCGACTCCACGGCACATAACAACAACAACACTATTAGAGGGTATGATTCGCATCATTTCTCTTGGGGTCATGGTCTGACTCCAATTAATAAGATTGTTTTAGAAAAGCTCTCTCTTTTGTTGTGGATCTTGCATCTGGCTCATTACGTCTGACCTCAAGTTCATGGAGATTCCAGTTGTCACCTAACCTGATTCACTAGCTTCTGAAATCGTGAGCATCCACAGCCTGTTGTCTGACCTGCTGATTTGGGTTCCTCAGATCCTGAGATTACATGTGTAATTCCTCCAGACTGATCTCTGAACTACAGATTTGGGACTTGCCAATCTCCCCAATTGTGTGATCCATTTACTTTGACAGTTGTGAGTTTTGTGACATGTTGCAGCATATTGCATGATATCAAGAATTATGAAGTGGTGTAACACAGAGTCCTGATGTGGCACTGTGGGTT
>NW_006408930.1:1094698-1095787 GCF_000296735.1 Chrysochloris asiatica | reverse complement strand
CATGCTCACCAGCCGCTCCTTTGAAACCCTATACAGGGTCGATATGAGTCGGAACTGACTCGACAGCACTTAACAACAACAACTTAACATGTTGGGGAAGTCATAATGTTGGAATATCTTTAATATCCAACTCATAGGGGCCAGCCTTGTGCTGATCTTTACAAAAGAAAATATCCATGCAAGCCTACAGATTGAATAAGTATGTGAAAGGATACAAGCCAGACATACAACTTTCCTGATTTCAGACCATTCTGTATTCCCTTGTTATGTTTAAATGACTGTCTATTAGTTTATATATAGATTCCCTATGAGTACAATGAAGTGTTTTGGAATTCCCACTCTTTACAATGTTATCAAGAGCGTGTTAAGATCTGTGTAGTTGAATGTATTTGAATAGCTGATAAAACACAGGTAAACATTAAAAAAAAAAAAAAAGTCAACACTACCCAAAGCAGCCTATAGCTATAACACAATCCCAATCCAGATTCCAACATCATTCTTTAAAGAGATGGATAAAAATGATCACTAACTTTAAATGGAAAGGAAAGAGATCTCAGATAAGTGAAGCACCATTTAAGAAGAAGAACAAAGTTGGAGGCCTCTCACTCACTGATCTCAAAATTGATGACGTAGTCACAGTGGTCAAAACATCCTAGTACTGGTAAAATAATAGATACATAGGTCAATGAAACAGAATTGAGAACTCAGAAGTAAATCCATCCACATAGAGTTAGCTGATCTTTGACAAAGATTTGACAATGCATTAAATGGGGCGAGATAGTCTTTTCAACATATGGTGATGGCAAAACTGTAAATACATTTGCAGAAGAATGAAACAAGACCCATATCTCACAGCATACAAAAACAAACTCATCTTGGACTAAAGACCTAAATGTAAAACCAAGAACTATAAAGATCATCAATGAAAATATAGGGACAAACTTAGGGCCTCTACTACGTGGCATAAAGACACTATCAAATATTACTAAAAACACACAAACAGTAAAAGAAAAAACAGATGACTCAGATCTCTTGTCTTCTGCTCCCGTAAAGATTTACAGCCTTGCAAACCCTGTACAGCGATGCTAT
>NW_006408930.1:1091969-1093418 GCF_000296735.1 Chrysochloris asiatica | reverse complement strand
GACAAATATTGCATGAACCACTGTTGTAAAAACTCAAGAAAAGGTTTTCATACTAAAAGAAATATTCTTTGATAGTCACCAGGGGTGAAAGGGAAAGGAGATTAATTCACTGACTAGAGAGCATACACATATTAACTTGGTTGAATTAACTTGGTTTAGAGGGAGGCTAGGAGAAGAAAGATGAAGACAGGAGAAGATCTAGGGATGTATGCAAGGGCTAAAGGGAATACAGGTAAATTGTGATATATACACAACCTTGGAACAACAATGTTCTGCCAGTAGATACATAGGACAGAGACACAGGCTAAATGGGTATGGGAAGAAGAGTAGGATATATATACATGTGTGTGTTTATATATGCCCCCAGATATATAAGAGGTTGAAGAAGGTATTTGTAAATACTTTCTTTCTTGCAAACACAACTATGAATATGGTAAAGCATTTGTTATGGTGGTGCTAGTGCATACAGCAGACATAATGAATGAAGACTTCTTAGATATTATCAAACATCTTAAGGCAAAGATGAGTTGCTGGGCCTGGGAGCTCAGGATCATAATCTCAGGGGACACCATGGTTAACTGACATAACACAGTCCACAAAGACAATGTTCTACATCCTATTTTGGTGAGTAGCATCTCAGATCTCAAAAAGGTCATAAACAGCCATCTAAGGTCGGAACCAAATCCATGGCACATGATTAACAACAACAAGGTGTAGCTATTTGTTTCTCCATGTGTAGAAAAAGAAGAGTGATGAGAATTTAAGAGGCTTGGGAAGTTATGGAACATGAGAACTCTGAAACCAGAAGAACTTGATGGTACCTGGCTACTGCTACCAACTGCTCTGAAAGGGACAGTAGAAGGTTGCAGATAGAGTGGCAGAAAATGTAGGAAAAAACTCAAAAAAAAAAAAAGACCAGCTAACTGGTCAGAAAGAGACTGGAGGAACCTGAGGCTATGGCCCTCAACCACCCTTCAGATCTAGAAAGAATTTCACCCTCGTGGTCCAATTTTCAGCCAACCAGTAAATACATATATAGGAGGCGGGAACAACAACAGTACAAAGGTATGTTCACCAAGGAATGGACAGTCAATCAAAATATAGGAAAGGATGGGAAGGTGGGTGGAAGGAAATAGTAGCCATAAGGAGGAAGTTGGATAACTTGTAACATGGCGGGGCTTGCAATCGTTGAGATGAAACAAAGTATATGACTTGTTGAATGTAAAACTGATGTTATCTGTAAATCTTCACTCAATTCACAATAAAAAGTTTTAAAAAAAGAAAAAAGGTATGATACCATACACACACAGTGATCATTTGACCAGGGGGTGTTTTTAATGGTGGGGCCAGGGGAAGAAGGTGCTTGGACTGGATGAGTCAGTCACTCACTTGTTACGTGCAGTATAGTCAGTTCTAAGTCAGAGCGACCAGGTATGGGTTTCCCAGGAA
>NW_006408930.1:1078765-1089587 GCF_000296735.1 Chrysochloris asiatica | reverse complement strand
GTGTGCTGAAGACTAGGGGGGGTTGGGGGTGAGGGTTAGTGTAGGGGGCAGGCTTGCAGTGTATATACCCTTTGGTTGGTTGATGATGCATGGAGGGGATTGGAACCACGGCAATGAAATGATATACGATAGAATGAATGTAAAACTAATGTTGTCCCATGTAAACTATCATATAATTCACAATAAAACATTAAAAAAAAAAAAGATCTCAATCTAGGAAAGAAAACTTGCCATGTGTTATTTTTTTCATTAAAAAATTTTAGTTTTCTCTCTAGAGAAAGGTTTTATATATGGACATAGATACATACACACACAGAGAACCTTTCTCTCGCTCTCGCTCTCTCCTCTCTCTAAGCCTTGACTTTGGTTATTGAAGGATTCTCTGGGCAAATTATTGAATGATGCAGAAAGCATAAAAAGAACATGAAAGGAATACACAGAATTACTGTATCAAAAGGAAATGGCCGATGTTCAACTGTTTCAAGAGGTAGCATATGATCAAGAGCCAATGATACTGAAGGAAGAAGTCCAAGGTGCATTAAAGGAATTGGCAAAGAACAAGGCATTGGGAATTGATGGAATACAAATTGAAATCTTTCAAGAAAGTGAGGCGGCACAGGAAGTACTCACTCATCTCTGCCAAGAAATTTGGAAGACAACTATCTAGCCAAACTGATTGGAAGAGATCCATATTTGTGCCCATTCCAAAGAGAGGTGACCCAATGGAATGCGGAAATCATTAGACAATCTCTTTGATATCCCATGAGAGTAAAGTTTTATTTATTAAAGGCAATACAGAAATGGCTGCAAGCATACATTGACAGAGAACTTCCAGAGGTTCAAGCTAGATTCAGGAAAGGATGTGAAACGAGGAATATCATTGCTGACGTCAAAGGGATCTTGGCTGAGAGCAGAGAATATCCGAAAGATGTTTACCTGTGCTTTATTGACTATGCAAAGGCTTTCGATTGCGTGGATCATGACAAGCTATGGACAACATTACAATTAAGGAACACTTAATTGTTCTCATAAGGAATCTGTACATAGACCAAGAGGCAGTTGTTTGAACAGAACACGGGAACACTGAATGGTTTAAAATTAGGAGAGGTGTGTGGACAGGGTTGTATTCTTTCACCATACTTATTCAACCTGTATGCTGAGCAAATAATCCAAGAAGCTGGGTTCTATGAAGAAAAACGTGGCTTTAGGATTGGAGGAAGACTCATTAACAGCCTGCGATATGCAGATGATACAACCTTGTTTGTTGAAAGTGAAGAGGACTTAAAATACCCATGAAGATCAAAGACCACAGCCTTCCGTATGGATTGCATCTCAATATAAAGCAAACAAAAATCCTCATCAACATTCTTATCAATGGATAAAAGATTGACATTCAAAGATTTCATTGTTTTTAATCAACGATCAACACTCAAGGAAACAGAAATCAAATGACATATTGCATTAGGCAAATATGCTGCACAAGCCAAGAAATCAAACGACATATTGCATTAGGCAAATCTGCTGCACAAGACCTTTTTAAAGTGTTGAAGAGCAAAGATGTCAGCTTGGAGACTAAAGTGCGCCTGACCCAAACCATGATACTTTCAATAACCTCCTACGCAAGTGAAAGTTGGACAGTGAATAAGGAAGATCATAGAAGAATTGATACATTTGAGTTAAGGTAATGGAGAATACTGAAAGTGCTATGGGCTACCAAAAGAACAAACAGATCTGTGTTGAAAGAGGTACAGCCAGAGTGCTCCTTGGAGGCCTGGATGACCAGACTTCATCTCTCATATTTCAGACATATTGTCAGGAGGCACCCCAAGAGGAATATCATGTTTGGTAAAATGGAGGGTCAGAGAAAAAGAGGAAGACCCCTAGTGTGATGGATTGGTAAAGTGGCAACATCAATGGTTTCAAGTGTGGCAGCAATTATGAGGTTAGCTCAGAACTGGGCAGTGTTTTGGTCTGTTGTACATAGGGTCACTATGATTTGGTACCAACAAAGAACAACATGTATATACAAACACATATATGCGAAAGTTGTGCAAATAGTCCAAAAGACAATAATAATTTATTCTATTTGCATAGTAGTTCTAGTTCTCAAAGACTTTTTAACACATCTAATCAAGAAATTTATGAGGCAGGAATATAAAATTATGCCCATTTAAAAAATAAGGCTTAAAGATTTGCATGGATGATCCAACAACTAGAGCCATAAGTCTGAGCCGTCTAGTTATAATGTTTTTCCTGAAACAAATTTTGGGTTCCTAGCAATCCAGTTGCTGTGCTGGTGAAAATGGAAAGAAATCAAAGATTAATTTATCCTGACAGTTATAAAGTGAAAGTTTGAAGGACCCAGACTTGTGTAAGGGCTCATTTAAAGGTCCTGTACCTAATTCTTATTTTAAAAAAAACAACCTTTGAAAATAGTTTTAAGTTTACAGGAAAACATTTGAAGATGTACAGAGATGCCATTTAACCCATACCCAGTTTACGATATTATTAACATTCTGTATCAGTATGGTACATTTAGTTTAATTAATGAACCAATATTAATTGATACACTGTTATTAACCAAAGTCCATACAGATAGTCCCCTGTTTACAACAGGATTCGGTTCCTATAACTCCATCATATTGGTTCTAATGTAAGTCAAATATCTTTTTACTGGTTTTCATTATTATTGTCTTTTATTACCCGTATTGTTAAACATAAATCTGATATTTAATATCTGCAAGTGAATACCTGAGAATAATGACATCAGCAACATGCTGCAACACTGGTACATGGTACATACTAATGTGTATGACTAATGATAAAATGTACAAAATCAATGCAAACAAAAACAAAAGATGGTCTATGTATGGTTCACTATAACTGAAATATGTCAGAAGTTGGAAAAAAGTAACCTATACTTTTTTAGGTTTTCTTGGTTTCTACCTAATAAGAGATTAGTGAGATATGTAGCAAAGTTTACCTTCATGTTTATTTCTGTACATTTTCTCCTTTAAGTACCGCCAAGGCTTAAGTATCATGTTTAGTCATCTTAATAAGTGGTTCTTTTTTTGTTTTGTTTTGTTTTTAAGAGAAAAGTACCATTTTTATTTGTTTGGGTTCTAAATTAACACCAATTTACAGTCTGACCAACGCCTGCATCTCCAGCTCCAATTCTCACCAGCTACACCAAGCAGGAGCCACTGCTCTTGGTCTGCAGCAAAGGGGCGGGGGGGGAAGGGGCTACTTTTTGCTGGCTCAGCTGGACTAGAAAGTACAACATTGTGCTTCCAGTTACTTAGTTATCTACAGATCATGCATGCGATAGCATAAAGCTTCTCATAATCATTCATGTTTTCGGCATGAAGTAGTTCTTGCATTAGGAAGATAATTTTCTTTGCTGTCCTAAAACTGCTTTATTTACCTAGAGTGTTCCTTACAAAAGTTTTTCAGAAATGCTCTAGCCTAAACAACATGATAAACTTGAACTGACTCATTCATTCACTGAAAATGTTTTTTTTACTGTCTACTGTGTATAAGCTACAGCGAACTAGGATTTCTAATTTTTTTGGCATAGCAAGCTTTCTCATCTCCATTCTTCTGGCAATAAATTCTACCCAACCGGTCACAAGACCCAGGTCAGACTCCTTGCAGTAAAAATAGCGACGAGTGAAACTTGCTCAACCCAGGGGCTTGCCTGGAGTTGATGAAGAAGCTATGAGGGAGAAGCCTTATCCTGCTGGAGCTGCCAGACTTCAAGATGAAAGCGGGTTGCTGGCAGCCATCTTCCAGATGTGTGAGAAAGTCAGTGCAGACTGCTGAGACTGGCACCAGGGAGAAAGCTGCTTTCTACTCGTGAGAATCTGCTATCCATTCCTACCCCCATCTTGTCACTTGTATTGAAAGAGGCATGAATAATAATAAAAAATCCACAGGCACTATGTTAAGTGCTAGGTATATATTGCTGCTGTTACTGTGTGCTGTCTAGTTGGTTCTGACTCATAGTGACCTTGTATATGGGCAACTAGGAGTGGGTAGTGGGTTTGAATCGCCAACCTTGAGGTTAGCAGTCCAGTGTTCATCCTCAGCACCACATCAGTATTCCTAGGTATATACTGGTGAACAAAGTTAACAGTGGGAAATAAGAAAAGGCAAATTAAAACCACAGTAGTATATATACTGCATACCCTCTTGAAGGAGTTCTGGTGTGACGCTGTAGGATAAGCACTTGACTGCAAGGTTGGTTTAAACCGTAAGGCTGGTGGTTCAAAATCACCAGCTACTCCTCAGAAACCCTATACAGGGTCTTATGAGTTGGAACTGACTCAATGGCACTTAAGAACAACCCACTTGAAAAGCTAAAAAGACCGATGGAAGTAGTGGTAAAATAAATGTGAAACAGCTAGCACTCACATGCACTTCTGGAGGTGTGAATTGGTACAACTGCTTTGGAAAGCTGTTTGGCAGGATTTATTAAAGCTGAAAACACATATTCACCAAAAGACATGTACAAGAATGTTCATAGTAGCCCTACTTACAGTAACCAAAAACTGGAAACGCAAAGGAGGATTACAATGGATAAATACTTTGTGGTACATTCACACAACAGACTATTATACAGCAATGAGATGAATGATTACAGCTATGCAGAATGTGAGTCAATTTCACAGCCATAATGATGAGTGAGGGAAGTCAGACACAAAATATTATTTACAGTAAGCTTCTACGTGTACCAGGTCCTACAGCAGGTAAAATGAATCTTTGCTGTCCTTGGTGGTGGTAGTGACAGGAAGGGAGACCAGGGGGACTGAAGTGGGGGGTGCTCATGTTCTCTTTCTTTATGTGGATACTGGGTATACAAGCTCATTTTGTGACAAGTTCTTAACAGTATTCAACAAAAAGATTTTAAAAAGGAGAAGAAGAAGAAGAAAAACTATATTCCTGTCTCGGGGAAGCATACAGTCTGGAAGCAAAGACAGACCATAAACCAGAAAATAAGCAACAAAATTTATGTTACAATATTGTGATGAATACTGAGCCTCATCTTTGACTTGACCATTCCAGGTGGAAAAATGCTCTTTTCTTCTCATTTGAAAGTCCCATGGCCTTCTTGATGGTCTTTGGATCATTTCTAGCTCTGTCATAACCTAAAGAGCAGTGATCATAAATGCACAGAATATCATTTGCAGATTCTACAGAACTTGGTACAAAGACAAGGACACATGGTCTATTTTCTTTCCTATGATCTATGAACACACTGACAGACACAAATTCTTTGAACAAGAATTTTTCTGATTATTTTTTCTCTGTAGGTCTCATATGTGATTTCTTTTACTATTTTTCTGGTTGTACTAAATAATAAAGTCATTTTCTTCCTCTTTACAATGCGTGTAAAGGCTTAATATTATTAAGACATCTAGAGATTCTTCTGTGGAATCCTTCTTGTATCATTTCTACAAAACTTCAATTGCTTACCAACTTCATATGCTATTCTAAAAATATGCTTCAAATGATTTTGTTCAACTAGAAATAATTACATCAAGTTTTCAATAAGCAGGCCAAAAGCTATAGTTTAGAGATCTTTGCTATAGAAATATTTTAGTTAAAAATGAAGACATTGGTTTTAATGTTCCGGAGCTTTCTACTTATTATCCTTCATAATTTCTATTACAATATTAATACTACCTCAAGCAATCTATAGATTTAACTTATATTATACAGTTACAGTAATCAAAACAACCTGGTACTGGTATAATAATAGATACACAGACAAATGGAATAGAACTGAGATTCCAGAAATAAAGCCACATATCTATGATCAACTGATTTTTGACAAGGATGCTAAATCCATGTGATGGGGAAAGAAGAGTCTCTTCAATAAATGATGGTGGGGGAAAATGGATTTCCAAATGCCAAAAACTGGTACAAGATCTATGCCTCACACCATACCCCAAACAAATTCAAAATGGATTAAGAACTTAAACATGCAAACTAAAACCATAAAATGCTTAGAAGAGATTGCTGGGGTAACACTCTCAGGCCTAACTTTTTAACAGTGGATTATCTAATATAATACCAAAAGCACAAATAGCAAAAGACAAAATAAATAGGAACTCAAAAAATATTAAAACTTTTATTCATCAAAAGGCTACTAAAATTTGAAAGATATGCTACAATCTGGGAGAATATCTTCATATATCCAATAAGAATCTAATTACTGAATATATTTATAATTTTGAAAATTTAACAGCAAAAAGAGAAATAACCAGTTGAAAAAATAGACAAATGACTTGAATAGGCATTTTTTCCAAAGAGGACATTCAAATGGCCACCAAACCCATGAAGATGCTCAATGTCATAATCCATCAGAGAGATGCAAATCAAAACCACAATTAGATACCATTTCTCTTCCACAGCTGTCCTGGTGTGGGACTGTAGGATAAGCTGTAGGATAAGTGGGTTGCTAACCACAAGGTTGGCAGTTCAAATCTACCAGCCACTCCTGGACACCCAATACAGGGTTGCTGTGACTCAGAACCAACTTGACAGCACCAAACAACAAGCTGACTAAGATTCAAAACAATCCCAGAAAATAACAAAAGTTATACAGAATGCAAGCAAACTGGAATCCATGTCTACTGCAGATTGGATAGCCATTGTGGAAAAGTGTGACTTTTCTTCCAAAAAATACAAACAGAACTACCTGTCTAGGGTTTCTGAGGAGTGGGTGGTGGATTTGAACATAGGACCTTGTGTATACCAGTCCAGTGCTCATCTTCCAACAACACACCAGGACCCCATATGACCTAGCAATTTCACTACTAGGTATATACTGTCCTAGGGGAAAGTTACTTGCAAAGGTATAGTAGTGAACAAGGAGATCTTATTTGGCATGTGCAGCAAAAAGAAAACAGAGGTGGGGACAGACATGTTTCAGAACATCCTGTCCAAGTCCAAAGAATATTGCAAAACCAACAATATAAATAAAAGTTAAAAAATCACCAGAGGCATTTTGCTTCCATATTGTTGTTGTTAAGTGCTGTCAAGTGGTTCTGACTCATAGTGATCCAGTACAGGGCTTCCGAGTTTATAATTCTTTGCGTGAACAGAAAGACTCATCTTTCTCTAACCAGTGACTTGGAGGTTAGAAGTCATGCTTATCCTTTAGAGCCACCACACTCTTGCTCTTTATTCCATTTGTTGTTGTTTTCAAGTGCCTTGGAGTCCATAATGATTCACAGCGACCCCATAAAGGATTTCCAAGGCTGTAAATCTTTGCAGGAGCAGAAAGCCTCATCTTTATTCCTTGGAGCAGCTGGTGGGCTTGATCTTAGACTTTGTGGTTCACAGTCTAGTGTTTATCATACAAAGCTACCAGGCTCCCATTTCATCCATTCTTGTTGTTGCTGTTAAATGCCGATAGCAGTTTGACTCATAGCAACCCTTTATAGGGTTTCGAAGGAGTAGCTGGTGGGTTTGAACCACTAACCTTTCACTGAGTAGTGCAATGCTTATTCAACAGCGCCACACCAAGACTCAATGGTAGTTGATGGCTGTGTGCCGTGGAGTTGGTTGCAACTCATAGTGATCCTGGATAGGGTTTCCGAGGCTGTAAATCTTTATAGGAGCAGAAAGCCTCATCTTTCTCCCATAGAACAGCTGGTAGTTTCAAACTGTTGACCTTGAAGTTAGCAGCCTAACAGCTATACTACCAGAGACCATAGATATGTTAAAAACATTGAATTTTGGTGACTGCTTTTCAGTAGATCAAAGATACAAAGTTGCAGAAACAACAGCAGGGGAAGGTGGGTTTCTACAGGTACAATAGACTAGAAAAACTGCAAAGGAGACAAGGGACGATGGCCCTTCATTCTACATGTCTTTGCCAAGAACAGGAGTCATCTGAGCTGAGTTTACTAGGCCCTTAAAAACTTTATCTTTCCTGAGTACAAAATATCCCTCTCTGCTTTCTTAGAACTGTCACATTGATGGGCATGGCCAGAAATGTGTATGGTACTCAAGGTGGCTGACTCTTAGACTTGTATTAGGCTTGAAGATGGAGTCAGAGCTCTCAGATTTTAGGGCCTAACTTATTACCCCAAAGAATTGAATGTAGGGAGACTCAATGAACATTGCTCACCAATGTTCATTGCAACACAATTAACAATAGCCAAAAGTGCACGGAGATGGTTCCAATTTATAGCAACCCTGTATGGGGTTTCCGAGGAGCAGCTGGTGAGCTTGAACCACCGACCTTGTGGTTTAAACCGACTTTGCAGACTAGCACATTGAGCAGCAGCACCACGCTGTGATACTACTTAAGAGTATGAAATCTGAATGCATTTTGCCTGAAAAGGAGTTTCATAGCGTGTCTTGGTTTAAGTTTTCAGATACCAATTTTATCTTGAGTACCTCATGCACCTCTGATTGCTCAACTGCCACAGTCAGAAGCAGAGTATATTTGAAAGTGGGGATTTGGGACCACTTCCACCAGCCAGTACTGGAAGAATAGCCAATTCCATTACAAGAACTTACCAGGGCATTCGCCTTAATGGCTGCCCACGTCATATGGTTGCAGTATCATATTCCAAGACCTCAGCGGCAGTTTGTAAGCTTTCCGATCTACAGTAGTCTCTTCCCTGCTTCCATAGGCCCGGCCTGCCTATGGAATGCATTCTTGCCATTGGACTTCATCATAAAAGGCGATTCCTTTATTCTCTGAGTGTTATAAAAGGTTATTATGTTGAGCTCTGGTAGCCTAGTGGTTATGAGTCAGGCTGCTAACCTCAAAGTCAGCAGTTCCAAACTACCAGCCGCCCATTGGAGAAAGATGAGGATTTCTGCTATTGTAAAGATTTACAGCCTCGGGAACCCTCATGCAGGGTCGCTATGAGTTGGAATCGACTCCACAGCACACCACCACCACCGCCATGCTGAAGGAAGAACTTTGGATTTTTATCATGGCACTATGCTGATGACCTCACCTGGTAATCTATGTTTGTTTTGTCTTGTATCTATTCCTGTTTAAGACTTAATAGAGTGCTGGTGTGGTACTGTAGGATAAGCACTGGACTGCAAGGTCATTTGAATCACTGTGTCAGCAGTTCAAACTTCAAGCCTCTCCACAAAAACCCTGTACAGGGTCGCTATGAGTCAGGACCAACTCGACAGCACTTAACAACAACAACACCATGTATACATTTTAAGAGAAGGTCTTTTCTCTCCTACAACAATACATACATACAATGGAATACTACTCAGCCAGTAAAAGAAATGAAGTTTTGTTATATGCTACAATAAGGGTGAAGCTTGAAGACATTATGCTAAGTGAAATCAGTTAATTAAAAAAAAAAAAAGTACTGCATGACATTACTTATATAAAATGACAAGAAAATGAAAGAACAAAAATGTTTAGCTAACTTGTAAGTTTAAAGAATACTTGAAGAAACATACTAATTTACAGAGACCAAAGCTGATCAAAGAAATGGAAAAAAAGTATTGTATAATTTTTAGCTTTATTTGGAAACACAGAGATGTGTGTTTAAGTGTTGGAATAGTACAAGGGCCTCAAGGCCCTGGAGACTTGCATAACATAAGTCTAACTTTGACTACACAGGCCAGCCAAGGGTAGGAAATGGAAACAGAGAATGAGAGCCAAGAAAACTAGGCAGTCTACTTTTAAAGACAAAGCAGCCAAACGATAGATTCCCATTTCTTAAAAGTTACTCGTCACTTTCCGACAAATATAAAGTTTATGCTATTTTCAAAATCAAATATCTTATTGATACTTAAACATCTGTCTGTAATAAAGAATTCTTTTTACAAGTGCCATAAACATTGAATGTTTACCATACATAAAGAAAGGTTTCTTAGCTATGTTTTACTGCCTCTCATGAAACTAGAAACTGCACCAACAAACCAAAATTAGAGTTTAAAAATAATCTTGAGACAGGTAGGTAACAATTTGCTATATTAACAAAATTAGAAAAGCTGAAAGCTGTTTGTTGAAATACTCCTCATTTAATGAACTTGTTCAGAGACCTCAGGCTTCTTGTTCAAGAGAATTTGCAAATCTCTCTAGGCCTTTTCTGTTGCAAACACTCACTATGTAAATACCATTATGATGTTCTCATTAAGTTCTCATTCCAAAATGACTGGATTTACCACTCTGACTCTTCTTGAAGTAGTATTTGAGCTCCCAGAACTTTCAAACTAAAGCCAAAATATGCTTATAGATTTGTAAAATCATTTAAGTAATTATAGTCTACAGCACAGTAGAGGTTTAACTGAAACATGCTTTTTTTGAGTAAACAAATGTTCAATTCTTTTATTTGCTGTTTTGTACATTAAATTCAAAAGCAGGTGAAATCAGCTTTTTTTGAGGGGGAGGAAGGGTATGTGTAGTTTGTATTTATCAGCTGAATCCACTATTTTAAAAACATTAAAAACATCATAACTAAAGCTTGCATAAGAACTGATAAAGAGTCAGGAAATTTGAATATCAGGTTATCCTCCTTGATTCAAATTAGAACTAGACCTTGTAATATAAGTATTTTGTTTAGAAAATAATTCAGAAACAACTTGAACATAGAAAGTTCAAAAGAAAGAGTCATAAATAAAAAATAAATTCACAGGATGTTTAGTTTTTGAATTCTTCCTTAAAACTATTCAAAAACAACCATCTAGGAAGAAGAGCACAAGCGGAATGCGAGACCTTATCCAGAGAAGCCATGACACCAGAGATGAAGGCAGAGATGGGGTCATGGAAAGGGAGCGGCTGAGGACTCTAAATTTCATGGGAAGAGATGGACTGAGAGCTGGA
>NW_006408930.1:1075905-1078320 GCF_000296735.1 Chrysochloris asiatica | reverse complement strand
GGAGACTGACTGGTGAAGGCCTGGCCAGATGTAGCATGACTAATTTAAACTTTTGTGACCAACTTTAGTGACAGAAGGTGGCCTGACCAAGCAGATTCACACAGGTGATTGGAAAATTGTGATTCCCTCTTTTTCCCCATGTTCCTCTGGTGACTACCTCATCCATCCCCAGCTGAGACTCTGTTCTCCTGGAGTTCAGAGTCTTGGTTGTGAACCATGCCAATGTGAAGTGGAGTCTAGCTATGTGCCTTTGGTGCCTGGATACAGGCAGGCTCATCTCCAGGCTTACAGAACCCAGAGTCATCAGACCAGCATTAGTCTACCAGCCACCCTGTCACCAGCTGCCCTATGGTCCTAACAATGAAACCAGTTCCATAATGGGCCTCCACAAACTACTTCCAGACTGAGTGTTCTTAAACATAGAAAACACCTAGACTTATAGCAAATCCATCTAGAGCCAGGAACTTGGAGGTCGCATCTCTCTTACACCCATCTCATGAGCTCCTTGGCTGGCAGGAGCCCCCCAAAGTTTTCTCCTCTCTTGATCCAACAGGTGCATTGTTTTTTTATTTTTTTTCCCCCCTTTCATTCTTTCTCTTTCTTCTTCTCTTTCCATTCCCTTGAATTTTACCCTTTAAATCTCAATCTTTGTTTGTCTTTCTTCTGTTTCTCATTCCCCTATTTGTCCTTAAAAAGAAATTTTATATTCTTTTAATCGTTCTTTACTACTATCTACTCTCTTCCTCTTTACATCTTCCCTCTCTGAAGTTATTCTACGTATTTTGATATGTTAAAAAATGTTTTCCTTTTATTTTCTCTTCTATAGCTCCAGTGTCCTCTTTTTCTTTTTCTTTTTCATTATTATATTCTTTTTTTTCAGGTTACTGTTTTTATTTCTTTTTTTCTCCTTTTTGATTTTCTGTTGTAATTGTTGGTTGCATGTTTGTTTATCCTGATTTGTTTTCCTACATGTGTGTGTTTTTCTCTTCTTTCCCAGCACACAGGAAACAGCCACCAAACCCATACAGCTCAGTCAGAACTCTACCCTCTGTAGCTCCACTCAGTGGACAAAAGCCAATATCAGTTCCTATACCACCTGATCAATGGTTGACAACAGCAATACCAGTCAAACCCACCTTAAACTGAGATGCACAAATGGTGAATGGAGAATGACGCACACATTTCCACTCTCTAACTACACCTATAGGAAACAGATGGTAAGAGCCTAAGAACACATCAAGTTACAATCATTTAAATCACAATGTCCCAGATAAAACAGACAATTTTAACTTACACAGAGAAATAAAAGATATGACTCAAATAAATGACCAAGATACTAAGTCAAAAAACATTTCTGAGGAGTAAAAGGTAATGGAACTAAATGAAAAATAATTCAAATGAAAGATATTTAGGTACCTTTAGATAACTGACATAAAGATTGAGGGAAGCAAGGAGAGCACAGAGAAAACTTTTAGAAGAATTCAGGAAAACACTACAGGTTAAAAAAAAAAAAAAGGACAAAATAAATGCCAATTTTGAAGCAATAAGAAACTTGTAATTATAAATCAGAAGATTAATACTAAGATTTATGAAATGAACAAAATATTAAAAGACAAAGTAATGGAGGCCCAAATTAGTGAGCTTGAAGATAAATCTGTCAAAACTAGTATGCAAGAATAAAAAAAGAGAACAAATTTAAAAAACTGTAAGAGTTATGTGATCAGAATTCCACCACAGAAAAAGTCAATAAAAAACACGGAGAAAATTGTCAGAGTTGTTGACAGAAAAGTTCTCTAATATCATGAAAGATGAGAAGATAAGCCATTCAAGAAGCTGAACAAACCTCAAACAAGATAGATTCCCAAATGAAAATCACCAAGACACAGCATAATCAAACTTTTCAAAGCCAAAGACAAGGAAAATATCCTGAGAGCAGATCAGGAAAAAAGAAAAAGTATGCACAAAGGAGAATCAATAAGACTTAGCTCTGATTTCTCAGCAGAAGCCATTCAGGCATGAAGGCAATGGGATGACATATACAAAACTTGGAAAGACAAAAATTGTCAACCAAGTATTACATATTCAGCAAAGCTTTCCCTCAAATACAACAGTGAAGTCGGGATATTTTTAGATATTGTTGTTGTTGTCAGGTGCCATCAAGTCGGAACCGACTCATAGCGACCCCATGCACAGCAGAATGAAACGATGTCCGATCCTGGGCCAACTTCACTACCACTGCTACACTTGACGCCATCAATGATGTCACCTAGCTGATCCATTTTGTTGGGGGTCTTCCTCTTTTTCTCTGACCCTCCACCTTACCCAGCATGATATCCTTCTCCAGCGACTGTTCTCTCCGGACAATGTGTCCAAAGTATGAGAGACGAAGCTTAGCCATCTTGGCCTCCAAGGAGC
>NW_006408930.1:1070915-1075102 GCF_000296735.1 Chrysochloris asiatica | reverse complement strand
TGAGAACCAGTAATAGCAGACCACAACCTGTGATTAGCATACATTGACAAAACCACTGAAGACTCAATCCAGATATAGAAGTACTTAAAACTGACAAGACTGAAAACAGATATGTCAATTTATAATGAGGATAATGACAAATCATAAAGAGGGAATAGTGTAGATATAGAACTTCCAAATGGAGAGGAAGTCAAGTAGATTTTAAGATAAAATTGAAGGTTTTAAACAGGCAAAAAAATTAATAATTTACAGGGTAAATTATCTCAAAGAAAATTACTAAATCTTTGCATCAAAATAAAAAAGAGGAAAATCAGAAAGGTTTAGCAATGAAAATGAAAACAAAAACCCAAAAATAAAATGAACTCAGCACAGAAAATTATGTGGAACAAAGAAATCAGAAACATCATACACAAAAACACACAGCAAAATAACAGCAATCAATTCATACCTATTGATAATTACACTGAATGCAAATGAACTAAATGCATTTGTCAGGAGACAGAGAGTATCAAAAAAGATAAGAAAACAGGATTCTTCAATATGCTGTCTACAAAGAGACATATCTAACATACAAAGACAGAAACAGAGTAAAAATCAAAGATGAAAAAAAGGATATCAGTCTAATAGCAATAAAAAATGAGTAGGAATGACCATTTCAATTTCTGATAAAATAAACTTTAATGCAAAAACCAGCACAAGAGACAAAGAAGGACATTATCTCATGATTAAAGGGTCACTTGATCAAGAGGACAAAACCATAAGTATTTATGCTCAATTGAAAGCATCTTAAAATCCACAAGTCACACTCAAATAGAACTGAATAGATAACTCCACAATAATAGTGTTGTTGTTGTTGTTGTTAAGTACTGTCAAGTCAGTTCTAAAGCATAACAACCCTGTATAGGGTTTCCAAGGAGTGGTTGGCGAGTTTGAACTACCGACCTTGTAGTTCAAACCAATCTTGTGGTCGAGTGCTTATCCTATAGCACCACACCAAGACTCTACAATAGTAGAAGATTTCAATACACCACTTTTGATTAAGGATATAACAACTAGAAACAAATTTAACAAAGATAAGAACTAAAGAACACAATCTTCCAACTTGACCTCATAGACATACACAGAGCATTCAGCTCAGCAACAACACAGTATACATTCTTTTCCAGTATACATGGAACATTCTCCAAAATAGACCATATGTTAGGCCACAAAGAAAACCTCAATAATTTTTTAAAAATCAAAATACTACAAAGCATCTCCTCAGATCAAAATGCTAAAGAATTAGAAATCAACAATAGGAAGATCAAGGGAAAAAAAACTATCACATACAAGGAAACTGAATAACATCTTTCTTAAAAGCTACTGTGTAATGGAACAAATAAAACATTAAATAAAAATATTCTTTGAATAAAATGAGAATGGATATACAATATACCAAACTTTGAGGATAAAGCAAAAGCAGTGTTCAAAGGGTAATTTATAGCAATAAATGCACACAGTAAAAAAAGAAGAACCAAAATTAACTTTAACCCAACAATTAGAGAACGAGCAGAAAAATAATCCTACTGCCACCAGAAGAAAAGAAATAATAAAGGTTAGAGCAGAAACAAAAGAAATGGAAAACAGAAAAACAACAGAAAAAATCAAAACAAAAAGTTAGTACTTTGAGAGGACTAATAAAATCTACAGACCATTGGAAAGCTAACAAAAAAGAAGATACAAATAACATGAATACAAAATGATATGGGTGATATCATAACAGAACCAACAGAAATAAAAAGGATAACAAAATACTATGAAGTTTTGTATTCCAAAAATTTTGAATATCTAGAAGAAGTGGACAAATTTCTAGGAACACCTGACCTATAACAGCCAGCACAGACTGAAGCAGAAAATGTGAGTAGGTCTGTAATAAGAGAAGAAATTGATGAAGACATTTAAAAAACTCCCAACTAAGAAAAGTCTAAGCCCAGATGACTTTACTGGTGAATTCTACCAAATTTCAGAGAGGTGTTTTTGTTAAGCGCCATCAAGCTGGTTCTAACCCATAGTGATCCTGTATAGGGTTTCCAAGAAGCAGCTGGTGAGCTTGAACTACAAACCTTGATAAAATCAACTTTGCAGTCTAGCACATTAACCCACAGCATCACACCAGTACTCAGAGAGTAGCTGACACGAAATTCTACTCAAACTATTCCAGAATATAGGAAACGATGGAAAACTCCTGAATTCATATTATGAAGCAAAAATAACTGTGACAAGAAAACATCACCGAAAAAGAAAATTATACACCAATATCCCTAAGGAACTTAGATGTAAAATTCTCAACAAAATAGAGTCCAACAGCCAATAGAATCCACCAATTTATCAACAAAACAAAACAAAGCAAAAACATCAAGACCAAGTGGGATTCATACTAGGTAGGCAGGGTTGATTCATTATTAGAAAAATAATCAGCATAATTCACTAAATAAATAAAAGAAAGGGGGGGAAATCACATGATCATATTAACACTGATGCAGAAAAGGTATTTGACAAAATCCAACAATCATTCCTGACAAGGAAAATCAATGGAATAGGAAAAGAAGGGAAATTCTTCAACATTATTAAGGGCATATGGACTCCTGGTGTGGTGCTGTAGGATTAGCACTGGACTGTGAATCAGAAGGTTGGCAGTTCAAACCACCAGTTACTTCTTGAAAACCTTATATAGGGTCGCTATGAGTAGGTACAACAACAATATACTAAACCCACAATCAACATCACTCTCAACAACAAAAACTGAAGCCATTTCTATTGCGAACAGGAACCAGACAAGGATTCCTTTCATCACCACTCCTACTCAATATTGTACTTCAGATCTTAGCCAAAGATGTAAGGCAAATAAGGGATATTAAAGGCATCCAAATTGGCTATGAAGTAAAACTTTTTCTATTTAAAAATGATATGATCTATACTTTAAAATATCCCAAAGACTTAGCCAGGAAACTATTGGAACTCATTAATTACTCTGGCAAATTGGAAGGTACAAGATTAACATACAAAAATCGTTAGATTAAGTTGCCCAGTGAAACAGTCCTCTTGTGGAGCCTTTGCATTATATAGGTGGAATCATGAGCACCATCCAGAACCTTCTGAAGTGAGACATTCCCACTAGAAAGGACAAGCAGACCAACCTGGAAGAGCTAGAGTAACAGAAGATACATCGTCAAAGAAAAATCAGCAGGAAAAACCCAAAACAAAAATGGTAGTATGATTGGCTACCACAAGAATAAGGAAGTTGTTCACTGGGAAGCCAAGGTAAGAAATCAAATCCCTTCAGGGCAAACCCCCTTCAAGACTGAAACTCAAAGGGACTACATGAGCAGGCATGTAAGTTTAATGGCTTAATAGCAACCACATTAGTCTACTGGTGAGTGGAAGAGGGGGAAAGACAGCAGTGAAGAAATGGCATGAGTTCAACCACATTCCATAGGGGTCTGATACATGGCATAAATACATTATTTAACATAACTGAAACATACAAACAGAAGACAAAACAGATGACTGGAACCTCCTAAAAATTAGATACATACATGCATCAAAGGATTTGATCAAGAATAAAAAGAAAACACACAGACTGGGAAAAAAGGTTTGGTAACGCCATATCAGACAAGGACTAATCTCTAAAATTTGTAGAACACTTCAATGCTTCAACAAGAAGACAAATAATCCAATTAAAAAATGAGCAGAGTACATGAACAGACACTTCACCAAAGAAGACCTTCCCCTTGTGGTTCAAACTGACCTTGTAGTTTATTTGGTGCTTTATCCCACAATGCTACACCTGGAGAGATGTAAATCAAAATGGCAATGAGATATCATCTCACCCCAGCATCCATAGCAAAGTTGAAAAATATTGAAAGCAACAAATGGAGAGCTTATGGAGAGAGTAGGACCCACCTACACTGCTGGTGTAACTGTAAAATGGTACAACCACTGTGGAAAATAGTATGGTGCTTTCTCAGAAAGTTGGAAATAGAAATATCATATGACCCAGCAATCTATCTACTTGGCATATACTGTCAAGAAATAAGAGCCATGACACTCATGTTCACTGCAGCACTATTCACAATAGCAAAAAGATGGAGACAGTCTATCTTTTGAACATGGTTAAATATCATCCATATCTTTTTGGTACAGTGACT
>NW_006408930.1:1067100-1070000 GCF_000296735.1 Chrysochloris asiatica | reverse complement strand
GAATTTTGTCAGATATAGTGCCGGAAGATGAGTCCCTCAGGTTGGAAGGCAATCAAAATATGACTGGGGAATGTTTGCCTACTCAAAGTAGAGTTGACCTTAATGATGGAAATGGAGTAAAACTTTCAAGACTTTGTTGATGGGACACAACTCAAAATGAGAAGAACCAGCTGCAAATATACATTAATAATCATAACGTGGAATGTACAAAGTATGAATCTAGGAAAATTGGAGGTTGCCAATAGTGAAATAGTAAAGATGAATATCCTAGGCATTAGTGAGCTGATATGGACCAGTGTTGGCCATTTTTAATCTGACAGTTTTATGGTTTGTCAGTTTCTTGCACTGTGGTGGCTTGCATGTTGCTTTGATGCTGGAAGCTATGCCACTGGTACTTAAAATGCTGGAAGGGTCACCCATGATGGACAGATTTCAGTTGAACTTCCAGATTAAGACAGACTCGGAAGGAGAGGCAGACTACTTCCTATTAGCCAATGAAAATCCTTATGAATGGCAGTGTCTTATAGCAGCAAAATATTGAATACAGAAATGTGATGAATAGCATAAGAATACTGTCAGATACAATGCTGGAAGATGAGCCACTCAAGGTGATAGGCACCCAAAATATGACTAGGAAAGAGTTGACTCTTCAAAGTAGAGTTGGCCATGATGACGTGAATGGAGTAAGCCTTTTGGGACCATCATTTACTTATTAAGCACAATTCAAAATAAGGAGAAACAACAGTAAACATCCATTAATAGTTGAAACATGGAATGTATGAAGTATGAATCTAAGAAAATTCGACACTGTCAAAAATACAGATTGATGTACAAGGCATTGATGAGCTGAAATGGACTGGTGTTGGTCATTTTGAATGTGACAATCACATGGCTTACTATGCCAGGAATGACAAATTCTAAAGAAATGGCATCACATTCATCATCAAAAAGAACATTTTGGATGCATCTTGAAATATAATGCTATCTGTGATAGGATAATATCCATATGCCTCCAAGGAACTCCAGCTAATACCACATTATTCAAATTTATGCACCAATAACTAAAGCCAGTGATGATAAACTACTATCCACAAGCACCAAAAGATGACCTTGAACATATCCCATCTGAATTTAGAAATCATCTTATGAACAGATTTGGTGCATTAGACATGAATGACCAAAAACCAGAAGAGTGTGGGATGATATCAAGAACATCGTATAGAAAGAAAGCAAAAGGTCATTAAGGGGATAAGAAAGAAGGAAAACCCCAAAATGAATACAAGAAGAGACTCTAAAATGTGCTCTTCATTGTATAGATGGTAAAGCAAATGGAAGAAATGAAGAGGTAAAAGAGCTGAATAGAACATTTCAAAGGGCAGTTCAAATATCATTGGAAATATACAAAGAACTGCAGTTAGAAATCCAAAAGGGAAGAAGACACTCAGCATTTCTGAACTGAAGGAACTAAAGAAAAAATTCAAGCTTCAACTTACAATACTGAAGGATTGTATGGGCAAAATAAGGAATGATTCAGGAAAAAGATGGAAGGAATACATAATCACTGTACCTAAGCAATACTGTACCAAAAGGAGATCATTGAAGTTCACCATTTCAAGAGCTAGCATATAATCAATGATACTGAAACAGTAAATCCAAGGTGCACTGAAAGTTCTGGCAAAGAACAAGGCTCTGGGAATTGACAGAATACAAATTGAGATCTTTCAACAAACTGACGGCGCATTGGAGGCACTTCACTCACTCATCTTTGCCAAGAAACCTGGAAGACAAAACCTTGACCAACTGATTGAAAGACCTCCAATATTTGTGCTTATTACAAAGAGAGGTGACCAACAGAATGAAGAAATTATGGAAAATATCATGAATAATACAGGTAAGAAAAATTTTACTAAAGATAATTGAAAAACAGCTGCAACAGTACACTGACAGGGAACTGACAAAGGTATAAGCCAGATTCAGATGAAGATATGAAATGAGGGATATCATTGCTGATGTCAGATCGATCATGGCTGAAAAGAGAATACCAGAAAGATGTTTACTTGTGCTTCACTAACTGTGCAAAGGCTTTCATTCTTGTGGATCAAGATAAACTATGAATAACATTGTTGTGGTGAATGGATATTCTAGAACGCTATATTGTGCTCATGCAAAACTTATAAATAGAATAAGGCAGTCATTTGGCTGTCATTGGGACACTGAATGGTTTAAAATCAGGAAGGTTTGTATTATTTCACCATACTTATTCAATCTGTTTGCAAGAGCAAATAATCCAAGAAACTAGATTATATGAAGAGGAATATGGCATCAGGATTGGAGAAAGACTCATTAACAACCTGTGATATGCAGATGAAACAACCTTGCTTACTGAGAGTAAAGAGGATTTAAAATAATGATGAAGTATTTTAAATCCACAGCCTTCGGTGTGGATTGCACCTCAATGTAAAGAAAACAAAAATCCTTATCACTTGACCAATAAATAACATCAAGATAAATGAAAATTGAAGTTGTCAAAGACTATCTTTTACTTGGATCCACCATCAACACTCATAGACACAGCACTCAAGAGATCAAAGCAAGTACTGCATTAGGCAAATCTGCACAAGACCTCTTTAAAGTGTTCAAGAGCAAAGATGTCAATTTGATAACTAAAGTAGGGTGGCTCCAGCCACTGTGTTTTCAATAGCCTCATATGCATGTGAAAGTTGGAAAGTGAATAAGGAAGACCATAGAACAATTGATGCATTTGACTTATGGTGTTGGGGAAGAATTTTAAAGGTACCATGGACTGCCAGAAGAACAAACAAACCTGTGTTGGAAAAAGTACAACCATAATGCTCCTTAGAAGCAAAGACTGGCAGAAGCCATGTCATCAAGGAACACAG
>NW_006408930.1:1065679-1067000 GCF_000296735.1 Chrysochloris asiatica | reverse complement strand
GTGTAGTTTCGGTCAGGGACTTTAAGACCTCTAGAAAATTAGCTAAGAGGCAATTAAGGGCTGAGGGAATAGTAATATATCATAGGTAGAAATTTAACTAGATGTTTTGTATAAGAAAAGTTGTTAGTATAAGGAAGTTGCTCCATTTCTTCTTAACTACAAAACTTTAAGTGCCTTTTTATGCTCTTGTTTTTCTTGTTTAATCAATCTTGAGAAACAACTGTGTTGTCAGTTACCATAGAAAATAATGTTTAGGTAGAAATAGGAGTTAAGATTTAGAATTATGTTTTAAGGTTAACTTGACATTTTAGGATGTCAGAAAGATGGATGGAAAGAACTAGATATGAATAGACCAAGAAAACTGTTTTAAGAAAAATACCTTTGTCAACATTGTATAGACAAAAAATAAAAAATGATACAATCAAGTATGTGTAATGCTTCAAAGAAATTGATTGTTATGAGATAGTGTATTGTAACAGTATATAAGGAGCTAAAGAAATTAAGTAAAAAGCTTCTATCAGAATTTCAGCTCAACCATCGACTCC
This sequence comes from Chrysochloris asiatica, assembly GCF_000296735.1. Lineage (NCBI taxonomy): Eukaryota > Metazoa > Chordata > Mammalia > Afrosoricida > Chrysochloridae > Chrysochloris > Chrysochloris asiatica. The sequence continues at coordinate 1,066,455 of NW_006408930.1, read as the reverse complement.
GTGTGATTTCTTTTGCCTACTCCACATCTCCCTTCATGAGCCCCCTAATAAGTTTATCGGAGCTGGTCCCAGACAAAAGATGACCAGAGTTCGTCTCTCATACTATGCACATATTATATGTCCTGGAGAATGATACCATGCTTGGTAAAGTGGAGGGTCAGAAAAGAAGAGGGATACCGCCAAAGAGATGGATTGGCACAGTGGCAGGAGCATTGGATTCAAGCATAGTAGTAATTGTGAAGATGGTCCAGGACAAGCATTTTTTTCTATCTTTTGTACATAGGTTGACTGTGGGTCAGAAATGACTGGACATTACTAACAACAACATCATGCTGGGATTGAAAAATTAAGTGGAATGGAGTCACATTCTTCATCAAAACCAGCATTTCAAAAAATCTCGAATTACAATGCTTGTGATAGGATATGCCTACAAGGAAGATCCCTCTATTTTCAAATTTATGCACCAGCCACTAAAAACAGTGATGACAAAATTGAAGAAATCTTCCAACTTTGAAAACCTAGAAGAGATGGATACACTTTTAGAAAAGCATGATCTACCTAAACTTACACAGAATGAAGTAGAAAACTTGAACAGACCTATAACGAAGGAAGAGATTGATCAGGTCATCAAAAAACTCACAAACAAAAAAAGTTCAGGTCCAAATGGCTTCGCTGGTGAGTTTTACTAAACATTCAGGGAAGAGCTATCACCAATTGTACTAAAATTATTCCAGAATATGGAAGAGGATGGAAAACTTCTTAATACATTCTGTGAA
>NW_006408930.1:1057033-1064253 GCF_000296735.1 Chrysochloris asiatica | reverse complement strand
ATATTTTGGCTCTCGTGGACTTGTTTTCATTTTCTTCAGCTTCAGTTTGAATTTGCATATGAGTAATTGATGGTCTTTTCCACAGTCTGCCTCTGGTTATGTTTTGACTGATGATACGGAACTTTTCCACCATCTCTTTCTGCAGATAGAGTCTATTTGATTTCTATGTATTCTATCTGGTGAGGTCCATGTGTATAGTTGTTTCTTATGCTGTCTAAAGAAGGTATTTAAAATGAAATTGGTTTTGCAGAATTCTATCATGCATTCTCCAGCATCATTTCTATCACCGAGGCCATATTTTCTAATTACTAATCCTTCTCTTTGCTCCCAACCTTTGCATTCCCATCACCAGCAATGATCAACACATCTTGATTGCCTGTTTGATGGATTTCAGATTGAAGAAGTTGGTAGAATTCTTCTATTTCATTCTCATTGGTTTTAGTGGTTGGTGCTTAAATTTGAATAATAGTGGTATTAACTGGGCTTCCCTGTAGGCGCATGGATATTATTCTATCACAGACAGCGTTGTACCTCATGACTGATCTGGATATGTGCTTTTTGATAATGAATTCAATACCATACATTATGATCTAGCAATTCCTCTAGTTGGTATATAGCCACAAGAACATGAGTAGATATATGCACACCAATGTTCATAGCAGCACTATTTACAATAGCAGAAAGATAAGAGGCAGCCTAAGTGCCAATCAATGGAAGAATGGATAAACAAACTTTGGTACATACACACAATGGACCTAATGAATTGCTTTCACTTTCTCCAAGTACCAGTTTCATCTCAGATATTTGCCCGTCCTATTCTCTCTGCCTAGAATACTCTCCCATGCCTTATTTTTGTGTATTAAAATCATTATTTAACCTTTAAGTTTATTTAGCATAACAGAAGAGCTTTGCAGCATTGTGAATTAGAGAAAGCTTTTTGGAAATTATGATATTTAAGTTAGAGTCTAAAGGCTATCAGAAAATAGAGGCTTGATTTTTAAAAACAATAACATTATTTACATGTTGTTAATTTTCATCACTGTGGCAAAACAAAATTATAAACACCTGTTTGCTTCTTGCAAAGAAACACAGGATAAAAATGTCCATTGTATTTTGTTTATACTTTATTGATCGTGACAGTAGTATGTTTATAGGTGAATTTAACTTTCCTCTTTACATTTTCTAGCAATTAAAAAAAAATTCAACTCTGCTGTAATTTTGGGAAAGGAGCCTTGGCTACAAGTTGAGCCACTAACCACAAGGTCAGCAGTTAGAATCCAGAAGCCATACCAAGGAAGAAAGATTAGACTTTCTGTTCCAGTAAAGATTTACAGTCTCAGAAACCCTACACAGGGCCACTTGGAGTAGGAACCTAATAGAAGGCACACATCCACCAAATTTTGGGGAAAAGTTTCAGTTTTGCTCTTTTAATATCAGAGTTTCATTTAAGGACAATAATAACATAATTCAGAAACAATATCCTGGTATAATTATAAATATGTCAGTACTTTCCAGGATGCTTTTTTAATGAAAATCCCATTAATTCTTGAGAACAATTTGAAAACCCTATTCATATAGCTGGCACAATTAAAACAAAAAATTTCTTTTAAAATGAAAATAAAATATAATTAAGTTAAAGTTATTTTTTCCTGCTCCTGGATGGTAGAAAATTCTAATGGAAATGAAACACATGATATCATCCATCAGTAATAGGGAAAAAATGTGGCTACAGGCACACACAACTTGTTTTGATTTATTAAACCTCAAGTGAGCTTTATCCCTCCATGAGTGATAGGTTAAGTTAGCTGCCAAAGTCTTACTTTTTCATTAAATACCTCTGTAAATATTGTGATCACTCTGGTTTAAAGCCATCTCTTTCAGACACTATATCAATGGGAAAGAATCCCCATTACCAAACAATTCCCAACAAATGTTAATGCTACCATTTGTGTAATCCTCTCACCAGCCTCTCGTGGGTCCAGGGTTTGGAGGAGAAAATTTACAAAGAAAAGAACAGTCCGGGGGGCTGCAACTAGGGCTGCTAGCTTTCTATAAAGCAAGAACACTGCAGCTAGACAGAGAAATCTCTAATAAAAATTTTTTATATTTTTATATTCAAAAAATTTGTTGAACAATGGAATTTAAAGATAACGGAACTTTTTAAAGTCCTCCTGTAGTCTTAATTTAAAGACAAGAAAACTAAGTCTCATTGTGAGGCAAGTGACTGAGGTGAGATCTGAATTGTGACCGTTATAACCCACTGCTGTCAAGTTGATTCCAACTCACAGCAACAGTATCGGTGAGAGAACAGTCACCTAGGGTTCACAAAACTGTCCTCTCTAATCCTTGTAAACAATCTGCTGAGCATGGGGTTGGTCACTATGAGTGCAAGCACCTAACAACAACAAGACTAATAACAATCTTGAAAGAAGTAGACTGTAACGTCTTTCTCCCAGAGTGCCAGGTGGATTCAGATCAGAGAACTTTCAGTTAGTATTCGAGTGCTTAACCAGTACACCATTAAGGTTTCTGCTTTAATCTCAGAGGTACCTAAATTCCACTTCCTTGTGAGATTGAAATCAGAATGATGCAGACCATTGGCTTCTGTTTATCTGAGCTGCAGAAATATGTAGTTCTATACTTCAGGAGTCCTGGTTTTGGCGCTGTAGGGTAATTACTAGAGTGCTAACCTCAAGGTTATCAGTTCAAACCCACCAACTGCTCCTTGGAAACCCTATACAGGGTCACTATATGTTGCAATTGACCAGACAGCACTTAACAATTACAGCATATTTCCTTCAGTGCCTGATGGGGAAACAAGCCAGCAGAATCAAGCTGGAGTGATTCTAGTTGGATTTGTTATAGAAAAAAGCAACCAGATCAACACAGATTCAATTTGGTTTGCCATATTTATTAGTAGTTAACTCCATAAAGCTTCCGTTTCCTTATTTATTAGCCTCTGTGACACTTTAGGTTTCCTCCATTGTAAAGTGAAGGATAATGATGTATATATAATTTTACTTATAATGTATAATGTGATTTTGTTGAAATATTTATTAAGATTGTACATAAACAAATGCCCAGCAAAAACTTAGCATCTCACAGTTTTTTAAAATGTTTTATTGTGAATTATGTGATAGTTTACACGGGAGAACATTAGTTTTACATTTATCCTATAGTATATTGTTTCACTGCCATGGTTACAATCCCCTCCGTCCATCAACCAACCAAATATACACTACAAGCCTGCCCCCCAGTCATCAGCACACAGTCCCTCTCCTTCTCTGTGTCCAAAGTCCCCAACTGCTCCATCTCTCCACATCATTGTTTTTGCCTTCATCTCAGGCATCACTGCTTCTCTGAGTTAGGGTCCCGCTCTCTGCTCTTCATGGTCCCAGGGACCTCTGCTCCTAGACTGAAAAGCTAATCACTCCCCTCCTTGCTACAAAACGTCTACCTTTACATTTCCAACCTTCACAAGCAGTCCTGATAACAATTATTCACTATTGTATCACAAGAAACCTATCTATATTTCCTTTCATCAGCCCCGCCTAGACAGGTTGGATACTACTCAGTGGAGATTCTACCTTCCTCCATGTCCTCTAGATCTAGGTTCCCTCTTGAAAGCTTGTAAGCCAGTCACTTCTTGCCTTTGTAGTCCCCCCATTTTGGGTAGCCAATGTCCAAGTTGCCCATCCCTTTCTACTCTGTGTATGGAGGGGGTGGGAATGATCCTTGCTGTGAGGATTTGTTCCCTCTTGTGAGCTACTGCATAGTTGTTTTTAATGGATATCAAGTCAGTCCCAAGTAATGAAGATCTCATGTATAATGAGCCTGGAACACTGTAATTAATATTGTTTTCATTGGCTACTTTTTTTGGATGTAAACTCTCAAGTCTTTCTTCTTAGTGCCACAGTGTTGTTTTGTTGTTGTTAAGTGCTGTTAAATAGGCTCCCACTCACAGTGACCCCATATAGAGTTTCCGAGGAGAAGCTGGTACTGTGTCTGAACTGCCAAGTTTGTGGTTAGCAGTTCAGTGCTATCCTCTAATGTCAGGATTGTAAGCCGGACTCCAAGGTTACTTTAAAACTTTATAAAAAAGGAAACACCCTTTAAGTTTGGAATTGAACTGAATCCCATGATTCAACTTTTAACCAAGCTATGTTGTTGTTAAGTGCCATAGAGTTGATTCTGACCCATAACGACCCTGTATAGGGTTTCCAAGGAGCAGTAGATGAGCCTGAACCACCAACCTTGCAGTTCAAACAACTTTGCAGTCTGACACATTAGCCCACAGCACCACACCAGGACTCCAATCAAGCAATAGACAGGACTATAAAACAAACAACAACATCAGGGAGGGTCTTAGTTATCATGTGTTGCTTTAACAAAATACCACAAGTAGATGGTTTTAACAAACAGAAATTTACTCTCTCACAGTTAGGCAGGCTAGAAGTATGTTGTTGTTTTGATTCATAATGACCCTGTATAGAATTTCCAAGGAGAAGCTGAATCACCAAACTTTTGGTTAGCAGTTCAGTGCTTATTCTATGGCATTGGGGGAAGGCTTTCTCTGTTCGCTCAAGTTTAGAAAAAAGTTACTTGTCTCCTTTCAGTAACTGTAGTCCCAGCATTCCTTAGAGATTTCTATGTGTCTTGGCATCTCAGTGAAGGGATCCCAAATCCAGATGGCAAAATACACACAGGCTCTTCTTTCTTTGTTAGCAGATTCCTCTGATTTTTTACTTGTTTCTCTCTACTTTAATCTCTTATAAAATGAAGGTGTTACAGGCAACATCCCAGGAGAATTCTCCTTACATTGGGATGTGACAGGATTAAGGATACATTGTTGGTTTATCACATCAGATAACATCTCGTTCTGTTGTGCACAGCACTGCTATGAGTGAGTACCAACTCAACAACACCTAACAACAACAAAAAGCCACATTATGTCATTACATAACTGTCAAACAAGAGCATCATGGCCCAGTCAAATTGGCACATATTTCAGGGGAGGGAGGCACAATTCAATCCATGACAGGGAGGTACTCCCTAGAACAATCAACAATACAAGATCAAAAGGCAGCATTTGGCCCAGGAAAAAAGTTCACAAGGCAAGATGAGATAGGAAAGAGGAAAAATGGAAATGTTAAGCACAGGGAGGAAGTGGGAAAAATCTGTTACCATTGGGGAATTATAATCAATGTTATGAAACAAAATGTGTGTGAATTTTTGGATGAAAAACCAATTAACGACAAACATATCAAAATCATAAAATTAAAACTCTACAAAACTATTTAAATACCACATAAAATAAATCACATTTTTCAGTTTCCAGTACACAATCTTAAGGTAAAAAATGACTAAATTGTGGTTTTACATAAAGAAAATTAAGCTAAGTAATTAGTGCTGCTTTCTTTGTGCAAACTTTCTCTTATAACTTAAAAAGATCACAAGTGTTAAAACAGGTTGTTGTGTACAAGGGAAACTTTTTCCTGGCTGTATGCCCCAAATGTAAACTCTGTCTCTCCTTCCAAGCTCAAACTTAAATAAACAGCGACAAAAAGCAGAGATGAAACAAAACTTTAAAGCTCCTCTAACCAATAAAACCAGTGGTTAGGTAAATATTATATTTCTGTATTTCCATAAATTATCTACCATTCGGAATAACAAGTTCTTGAGGGAAGTAAAGCTTGTTCTGGACATGCTGATGAAGTGCATGGGAGATATATCCAAGTCAAGTTGATCAAAATGAAGTTGGCAATTTTAATATGAAGCTTAGGAAGTAATTTAGAGCTTAAAATAGATATGTAAACTCCTTGTAGTTGTTGTTAGGTAACATCAAATCAATGCTGATTCATTGACTCTATGCACAACAAAACAAAACACTGCTCAGTCTTGCTCCATTCTCACAATTGTTGTTTTGAGCCCATTGTTTTAGGCACTGTGTCAGTACATCTTGTTGGGGTCTTCCTTTTTTTATCTCTGTCTACTTTACTATGCATGATGTCGTTTTACAAGGATTGTTCCTTCCTGATAATGTGTCCAAAGTATGTAAGGAAAAGTCTCCTCATCCTCACTTCTAAGGAGCATTGAGGGGATTGCAATCATTGAGATGAAACAAAGTGTGTGATTTGATGAATGTAAAAATGGTAGGCTCTGTAAACCTTCACTCAATTCACAAACAATAAAAAGTTAAAAAAATAAAATACCACAGACTGCTAGAAGGACAAAGAAATCTGTGGTCAACTACATATGCTAGAATGCTCCTTAGAAGCAAGGATGGTAAGACTTCATCTCGTGTATCTGGACATGTCATCAGGAGAGATCAGTCCATGAAAAGTGACATCATACCTGGTAATTACAGGGTCAGCAAAAAAGAGGAATACCCTCAACAAGATGGATTGACACAGTGGCTGCAAAAATGGGTTCAAATACAACAACTGTGAGAATGGAACAGGACCAGACAGTTTTCGTTCTGTTGTGCATATAGAGTTGCTATAAATTGCAGCCAACTCAACAGGTACATAACAACAAAAATGAGCCTTCCTCCAATTCTGATGTCAAGTTCTTCTTCTTATAGTGAGGTTATATGCTCATCCTACAGCTTGAATAAATATGACCAAAGGATATAACCCTGATGCATATCTTTCTTGATTTTAAATTACGCATTATTCCCATGTTCTATAGGAGAAAATGCTTCTTGGTCTGTATGTACAGGTTCTGCTGGAGCACAAGTCAGTATTCCAAAATCCCCATTCTCTGCAACGTTATCCATCATATCTTATAATACACATAGTGAATGCCTTTACATAATCAAACATTTTTCTGGTATTCTCTACTTTCAGTCAAGATCCATCTGACATCAGCAATGATATCCCTTATTCCACATCCTCTTCTCAATCTGGTTTGAATTTCTATCAGTTCTCTTTTGATGTACTACTGTAATCATTTTTAAATTAACTTAAACAAAAATTTACTCTCATGTGGTATTAATGATATTTGATATTTTCCACACTTTGTAGGGTCACCTTTCTTTGGAATAGACACAAATATGGCTGTCTTCCAGTCAGTTGGACATGTAGCTATCTTCCAAATCTCTTGGCATAGAAAAGTGAGTGCTTCCAGCAATGAATCAATATATGGAAAGATTTCAGTTGGCATTACAATTCCTATTGCTTTGGTTTTTGCTAATATTTTCAATGCAGTTTCAGTACCAT
>NW_006408930.1:1053127-1056668 GCF_000296735.1 Chrysochloris asiatica | reverse complement strand
CTCCATTGATGGTCCTAGGGACCTCAGCTCCTAGACTGGAAAGTTATTCCCTCCCTTCCTTGCTATAAAACATCTACCTTTACATTTCCAACCTTCACAATCAGTCCTGATAACAATTATTCACTATTGTATCACAAGAGACCCATCTGCATTTCATTTCATCAACTCCAACTAGACAGATTTCTTCCATCTACTTTTGATGTTTCCAGCATCATTCAATATTTTGCAGACTGCTGTTGTTGTATGCCATCAAGTTGATAAAATGGCTGGTGTGTTTGAATTAACAACCTTGTAGTTAGCAGTGCAGGGATTAACCTAAAGCACCACACCAGGGCTCATTTTGAACATAAAATTCTTCAATATTGCAATTTGAGGCGTACATTTTTCTTGAGTTCTTAGTTTACGGAGATGTGTAAACTTCCAAGCCCAAGAGCAGGACTAGAGGGGGCTAGAGCTGGTCTGAAGTGCAAAGAGGCGTGCGTGAACTCCCAAACTTGCAGCTACTATCCATTTGACCTAGCTTGGGAGGTTAGCTGACCAGAACTTGACGAGATGAAGATAAAGATGTTTGCTACTGTGAGCAGTTGTAAATTGCTACAATTTGATGAATTGGACCTTTGCTCAAAATTCCAACCAGAATGGAAGGATTCTTCATATCAAGGAACAAGCTTATTTCCTCAGTGCACGGGGTAATATAGACAATGGCTATCAAAATGGGGGGCTATAAAGGCACAAGGAGTCCTGGTGTGGTGCTGTGAGTTAATGCGCTGGACTGCAAAGTTGGTTTGAACCATAAGGTCGACAGTTCAAGCTCACCAGCCACTCCTCGGAAACCCTATAAGAGTCATTTGACAGCACTTAACAACAACAAAAAGACACGAAGTGGCTAGCTTACAGGCTTTCATGAGTATGCTTTGTCAGAACAAGGAGGTAAGGTAGAATCCCCACAGAATGGTTACCCTCTTCTCCAGATGGATTTGGTGAAAGTGGGTGGGGTATGATGCTGATAGAACTTTATGATTCAACTGTGAATAACTGTTAGAAGAATGGGCAAAACTATAATTATAGACGATGTGTAGCTTAAAGAGGGGAAGTAATTATTCTTTCATTTCAGGAACAGACGATCCCAAGACCATGAAGAAAGAATACCATGAATGGAGCATGAGATCCTACCAAGAAAAGTGGTGACAGCAGAAACAGTGCCATAGGCAATGGCTTGGAGAGATAGAACAACTGTGGCTTCTAGGCCCATGGACTGAGTAAGGTTGTGTGCCTGAGGGCAGGAGGCTAGTTTGCAGAATGTGCCCTTTGGACACAGATGTAGTACATGTGATTCCTGTGTATGCCATCTGGCAAGGTACATGTGTATGCTTTTATGTTGTTATTCATCATAACTAGCCTTTCAAGTTGTTGAAAAAGGTATTTGCAATGAATAAGTCGTTGGTTTTGCAAAATCCTATTATGAGATCTTCAGTATCATTTCTATCAACAAGGCCATATTGTCCGACTGCCAATTTCTCCTCTTTGTTTCCAACTTTTGCACACTAGTCACCAGTATTCATTAATGCACCGATCAATTTCAGACTGAAGAAGTTGGTAGACTCCTTCAGTTTCTTAATCACTGGTTTTGGTGGTTGGTGTGTAAATATGAGTAATAGTTGCATTAATTGGATTTTCTTGTAGACATATAGTTATTACTCTATACAGACAGCAAAGTACTTCAAGCTAGATCTTAAAATGTCCTTTCTGACAATGAATATGACACCATTTCTCTTGAAACTGTCATTCTTGGCATAGTAAATCTTATGACAATCCAATTCAATATGGCTAGTACCTGCCTATTTCAGGTCAGCATTGCCTAGGACATAAATCTTCATGTGTTCCATTTCATTTTTGATGACTTCCAAGTTTCCTACATTCACACTTCATATATTCCATGTTTCCATGATTAATAGATACTGTCAGTTGTTTCTTCTCATTTTGAGTTGTACCCCATCAGCAAAGGAAAGTCCTGGAGTCTTTTCTCCATGTCATTAAGGATGACTCTACTTTGAGGAGGCAGTATTTCCCCAGTTGCATTTTGAATGCCTTCCAACCTGAGGGGCCCATCTTCCAGTACTACACAAGACAATGTTTTGCTGCTATTCAAAATGTTTTTAGTGACTAATGCCCTAAAAGGGAGCCTTCTTCCTAGCTTGTTCTTAGTTGGGAAGCCTCACTGAACCCTGTCCACCATGGATGACCCTGTTGGTATTGGAAACACTAGGGGTATATCTTCTAGCATCACAGAAACAAGAAAGTTACCAGAGTATGACAAAATGACAGATAAATGGAGTGTACGTCATTAGCATCTGGTAAAACAATGGAAGTAATGGAAGTACTCATTTATGCTTACATAATGAATGAAGGAGGTCATGCAGGAAGGGCAATAATGACAAAAGGCCCAAAAAGGGGCTCAGTACAAGATACTGTGAAAAAGAGAGTCAGAACAGACTGACTTTCAAGGAAAGTGTAAGCAGTGAGGGAAAGATAAATGGAAAGCAGGTTGATTAAATGAGTGTGGAGGCCACTGGGGTTTTAAGACTACAGTTTTAGTATAGCAGTAATTCCAAAAACAAAATTACAGCAGAATAAGGAATTTGCTGTTCTTGTTAAATGCCATCAAGTCAGTTCTGACCCATAGCAACCCTGTATAGGGTTTCTGAGGAGCAGCTGGTGAACTTGAACCACCGACCTTGTGGTTCAAACCAATTTTGCAGCCCAGTACATTAACCCACAGCACCATATAAATACTTCAGAATAAGGAATAGAAGGTGAATAAATGAAGGTATTTACTATAGATTATTTTTTCAAGAAATTAAACAAAGACTCGAAAGAAGGAACAGATGGTAATGTGAAGAGTTGGACTGGGTGTAGGAAGAAACATTAGGCTGATAAGAACATGAGTATATTAGTTGACTAAGAAGAAGAAATTAAGATTATGCAAACCACCATCTGGTTCAGATTGGCTCCACTGTGGTCCCACCTAGATATAGTGGCTCTAATGCAGACTCTAAAGTCATATTCTTGATAAAGTTTAGTTTATTTGAAAACTTTCATTCTAGTTTAGGTCTTGAGTGATGGACACTTGGCAGTTATGAATTCATACCCAAAACTAACTTGTAAACTTAAGGTTTATTACTGATGGAACGTGGAAGGAGTTAGTATGCAATCTTTGCTATCAAGAACAAGTGTGTAAAGGCGTTCTCTTTACTCAAGCTATGAGAGCCTTGATTTCCACATATTTATATGCTTCAATTTTTGTCTTTCCCAAACCAGAATATTTCAGAATAAATTATTTGATTTGTGTTACTGTAATGGTAAAATATCTCTAATCAAAAGCAAAGTATATTTTAAATGCAAGAAAGGAAAAAAAGAGAACAAGATGGTGGACTGGGTAGAAGTGCAGTGAGGAGCTCCATCAGCAACAACACAGAATACCATCCCAAGCAGGCTCAGGGGATGGTGTAAGAACTCTGAACCACATATAAAGGAATATTTA
>NW_006408930.1:1045317-1051406 GCF_000296735.1 Chrysochloris asiatica | reverse complement strand
ATAAAATAGACTGTCTTAAATGGAGGGAAGAGTTAATGGAATATAAGGTAACCACAACAGTGGGGTTGGAGTAAGGGGTTTAGTTTGGGTGTTGGGGAGGGCAATGCTCTGCCCAACAGGTTTGCATGGCCTAAGTGAGACAGTAATAAATAGTGATGCATGTTCAACCTTGGAATAACAGGGCTCTGGGATGCAGGGATCCAGGCATAGTTTGAAGAGGGGAAATAATACTAAGATGCTTGACTGTCTTATGAATATTGGTTTTTCTTGCCTACTATTGTAAAACAGACACTTAAATGAGATAGAAAAGAATTTTGGGAATCATGATTAGAGAAAACTTGTAAGCCCATCTTCAGCCTATAACTGACTGGAATACCTAAAAAGGGTTCTGGAACTTGCCCAGTGATATAGACCTCATGCAAAGCCTTTACAGAGTATAGTACCTTAGGTGGAACCCTGAGTCCTATCCAGCACTTTCTGAGGTGGGACATTCCCACTAGAAAGGACAAGCTGACCAGCCTGAAACAGCTACACTGACAAAAGATACATCTTCAAAGAAAGATCACCAGGAAAACCTAAAACAAAAATGTCAGCATGACTAGTTACTACAAGAATAAGCAAGCTGTTTGCTTGGAAGCCAGCAAGGAAAACAATCAAATTCCTTCAGGACAAACTCCCCTCGAACATTGAAACTCAATGGGAATACATGAACAGGCATGTAAGCTTGCTGCCAACTATATTGGTCTACTGGTAAGTGGAAAAGGGGGAAAGGCAGCAGTGAAGAAATGGGCTGAGTTTAACCACAGTCCATTGACTCCCATTGACCTGGAGATGAGAGAGAGAAGAGGAAAGGCTGTTTGGTCCGAAGTGCAGTGAGATGTGGGGACACTTGAGTCCATGGACAAGGACATAGCCACAGAGGGCTAGAGCTGAGAGTGAAGCATCCAGCTGATATGAAGTGAGAGGAGAGGCACAAGAACACCCAATCTTGCAGACAGTACTCATCTGACCTAGCCTCGATGGCTTGAGAATCAAAACTTGATTAAAGGAAGATAAAAATAAATAAATACATATTTTTGTGATAAAGGAAACAAGGGTAAATTGCTACAATTTGATGAACCTGACTTATACTCATGGAGGTAGTAACTCTAAATACCAATAGAGAGGGAAGGAGTCTTCACATCAAGTATCAATACTATCCCTCTGTACACAGGATAGATAAGGATGGGTAACTTAGACATTGGCTACCTAAAAAGAGGGGGTGATAAAGGCAAGAAGTGACTGGCTTACAAGGTTTCCAGAGGAAGTTCAGTTCAAGAGTGTGCGGGGGAAAGATGAGTCTGGTGAAAAGAGATGGGGAATGAATCAATAGTGAATAAGTGTTATCATGACTAATTGCAACTGTCACGATTGTAAAGGTAGAAGTTTTGTAACAAAAATGGGGGAGTAGTTAATCTTATAGTCCAGAAAGAGAGGACCCTAGGACCATCAAGGGAGAAGAGCAGAAGCAGAATGTGGGAATTTATCCAGAGAAGATGCGATGCCAGAGACGGAGGCAGAGATGGGGGCATGGAGAGGAGGAGCAGCTGAGGACTCTAGATTCATGGGAAGAGAGGGACTTCTAAGAGCTGGTGCCCAGGAGGCAGACTTGCAGAATGTGCCCTTTGGAGGTGTAAATTATTATATATGCTTGAGTGGTGTTTTTTTTTGTTGTTGTTGTTTAGAGATAGTTTTTTGAATGGAGAAAAATACTGTTAACTGATGGTACATGGAGGGGATTATAATCATTATAATGAAACAAGGCGTATGATTTGTTGAAAGTAAAACTGATGATCTGCCCTGTAAACTTTCACTCAATCTACAATAAAAACCTTAAAAAACAAACAAAAAAACTAAATAGAAAATCTTGGAGGGCAGCTTGAGAAGGCAAAGCAAATTATTATAATGAAATGTGAGAAATCTGGAGTTAGAACAAATATAGGAAAGAACACACTCAGCATTTCTCAAGCTGAGAGTATTGAAGAAAAAATTCAAGCCTTGACTTCCAATATAGAATGATTCTATGGACTCCTGGCATGGCACTGAAGAATCAGCATTGTACTGTGAACCACAAGGTCAGCAATTCAAACATAACAGCTGCTTGTTGGAAATCTTATACAGTGTTGCTAAGTCGGAATCGACTCGAAAGCATTTAACAACAATAACAGCATAAGCAAAATATTGAATGAAGCACAACGCTCAAATGAAGGTGGAAGGAATATACAGAGTAACTGTACCAAATACAAATCTTCAACGCTCAACCATTTCAAGAGATAAAGGCATTGGCAAAGAACAAGGCTCTAGTAACTGACGGAATACAAATGGAAATCTTTCAACAAAGAGATGCAGCACTAGAGACACTCACTCATCTATGCCAACAAATTTGGAAGACAGTTACTCAGCCAATTAATTGAAAGAGATACATATTTGTGCCCATTACAAAGAGAAACAACTAATGTAATGTGGAAATCATCGGACAACATCATTAATATCATATGCAAGTAAAATTTTGCTAAAAATCTTTCAAAAACAGCTGCAACATTTGACAGAGAACTGCTAGAGGTTCAACCTGGATTCAGACGAAGACAAAGAACAAGGGATATCATTATTGACATCACATAGATCTTTGCTGAAAGCAGAGAATACAAGAAAGATGTTTACCTGTGTTTTATTGACTACGCAAAGGTTCTCAGTTGTGTGGATCATGGCAAACTATGGACAACTTTGCAGAGAATGAATATTCCAGAACACTTAATTGTGCTCACGAGTAACCTGTACATCAACCAAGAAGCTGTTATTAGAACAGAACAAGAAAACACTGAATCATTTAAAATTAGGAAACGTGTGTTACAGGGTTGTATTCTTTCATCATACTTATTCAATCTGTATGCTGAGCAAATAATCCGAGAAACTGGCTTATATGAAGAAGAAAATGGCATCAGGATTGGAGGAAGACTGATTAACAACCTGAAATATGCAGATGATACAACCTTGCTTGCTAAAAGTGAAGAGGACTTAAAACACTTATAGATGAAGTTCAAAGACCACAATCTTTGGTATGAGTTGTACCTCAGTGTAAAGAAAACAAAAATCCTCACTACTAGACCAATGAACATTATAAAGATAAATGGAGGAAAATTTGAAATGGTCAGAATTCACTTAGCTTGGATTAACCATCAATACTCATGGAAGCAGCAGTCAAGAGATCAACATATTGTATTAAGCAAACAGCTGCTCAAGACCTCTTGAAAGTGTTCAAGAGCAAAGTTGTCAATTTGAGGTGTGCCTGAGCCAAGCCATGGTGTTTTCAACAGCCTCATACGAATCAGCACTGGGCTATGCAACACAGGGTGGGTCAGCAGTTCAAACCCACAACCCGTTCCTTGGAAACCCTATTCAGGGTCGCTACGAGTCAGAACCAACTCATTGGCACTTAACAATGACTAAAGAAGACCATAGAAGGATTGATGCATTTGAGTTATGGTGTTGGATGAAAATATTAAAGATGCCATAGACTGCCAAAAGAACAAAGAAATCTGCATGGGGAGAAGTACAGCCAGAATGTTCATTAGATACCAGGATGACCAGACTCCTTCTCTCATACTTTGGACATATTATCAGGATGTTCCAGTCCCTGGAAATGGATATCATGTTTGGTAAAGTGGAAGATTAGCAAAAAAGAGGAAGACCTCCAATGAGATGTATTGGCACAATGACAGCAGCAGTGGACTCAAGCATAGCAATGATTGTGAGATTAGCACAAGACCAGGCAGTTTTGTTCTACTGTGAGAAGGTCACTGTGAGTTGGTATCAACTTGATGGCAACTAACAAAAACAACAATCTTGAGCATCAGAACTGTGTTACATCAAAGAGACAACATCTTCTGCTTAATGAAGCTGGCAGTAACAATGAGCTACCTGTTTGACGATTTGACCATTTTGATACAAGGAATATTTTAAAAGATGTGTAGTTAAGAAAAGAGATTTAAAAATTAAAAAATTGTTTTCTGCATCCAGAGAAATCTTTAATAAAACTTGTGCATTGTTGTCACTGAAAAGAAAGAAAGAAAGAGATACATAGGAGAGAATTTTGAGGAGATTCATCTATACTTACCATATAACAAAATTATATACTGCCCTAAACAGAACACAAAATCATATCTTCCATGAAAACTTAACATTCCAATCACATTTTTGAGACTTCTGACTAGATGGTGGAGTAGGCAAACATGCTACACAGACCCTGTGTACTGAACTGCAAGGTTGGTGGTTCAAGCTCATCAACTGCTCCTTGGAAACCCTATACAGGGTCGCAATGTGTCGGAATGGACTCGATGGCACTTAAGAACAACAACTCCTGCACTACTCAACTGACAACAGAGGTCAACACTACTTAAGCCTGCCCAAAACTGCTTTTGCACAAGTAGAAAACAGGAGCTGTGCAAACACTACCACACCTATGGAGAGACAGGTGGGTAAGCATCTCAGTGCTGCCAAACTAGTGAGCAAAGTAGCACCTCTGCCCCACTTGCCTGGATATATCAAAACAAAATAAAGCACATACACACACACACACACAAAACAAAAAACTAGGACAAAACACACAAACATAGAATAATCAAATATAAACAACAATGCCACAAGGTCTTAGAGATGTCCAACATTCTAAGTTCACAAAAAGAAAAAAGACAGGGTGGCTCCAAAATATCAATCAGAAAAGGTTCCCAAGGAAGAAATGGCATTAGAAACACCTAATAAGGAATTCAAAATAATTATATGTAGGTATCTTTAATTGAGAGGGAATTTAAGGAAAACACATACAAAACTCCTGAAGAATTCAGGAAAACACTAGAAGAACAAATTGAAAAAAAATAAATTGAAAGTTAGAAAGCATTAAAAAACTGCAAATAAAAATACACAAGATTCAAAGAAAGATCAGCAGGAAAAATCCAGAACAAAAATGGTAATATGACTGGCTACTACAAGAAAAAGCAAGTAGTTCACCAGGAAGCCATCAAGGCAAGCAATCAAGTCCCTTCAGGGCAAACCCTCCTCTAAGACTGAAACTCAAGGGGAGCACATGAACAAGCATGTAAGCAAGCTTGCGAACACACTGATCTATTGGTGAGTGGAAGTGGGGGAAAGGCAGCAATGTAGAAATGGGATGAGTTCAACCACGTTCCATAGATGCCGACTGAACTGGAGATGAGAGAAAGAGGAAGGGCTGGTTGGTTCAAAGTGTGGTGAGATGAGGGGACACCTGAGCTCATGGACAAGGACATAGCTACAGCAGGCTAGAGTTGAGAGTGAAACAACCAGCTAATATGAAGTGAGGGGAGACACACAAGAACATCCAAACTTGCAGAGAGTACCCTTTTGACCTAGCTTTGATGGCTTGATAATCAGAACTCGACTGGAAGATAAAAAAAAAAAATTTTTTTTGATAAGGGAAACAAGGGTAAATTGCTACAATTTGATGAACTTGACTAATACTCATGGATGTAGTAGCTCAAAATACCAACAGAGAGGGGAAGAATCAACTATCCATTCTATTCCCTCTGTATACAGGGTAGATACGGACGGGCAACCTAGACATTGGATACCTAAAATGAGGGGGCAAAAAAGGCATGAAGTGACTGATTTACAAGTTTTCAAGAGGGAGTATAGTTTAAAAGTGTGCAGGCGAAGACAGAGTCCCCACTGAACAGTTTTCATCTAGTTTAGTTGGGTCTCATGAAAAGAGATGGGGATAATATTCTTATGATTCAATAGTGAGTAACTGTTATTATGACTGTGACTGTCACAATTGTAAAGGCAGAAGTTTTGTAGCAAAAATGGGGGAGTAGTTAATCTCACATTCCAGAAACAGAGGACCTTAGGACCATCAAGGGAGAAGAGCACAAGTGGAATGTGGGACATTATCCAGAGAAGCAGCGACGCCAGAGATGGAGTCAGAGATGGGGACATGGAGAGAGGGAGCAGCTGAGGACTCTAAATTCATAGAAAGAGAGGGACTGACAGCTGGCGGCTAGGAGGCAGACTTGCAGAAT
>NW_006408930.1:1043818-1045007 GCF_000296735.1 Chrysochloris asiatica | reverse complement strand
GGATTAGCAAGCAGTACCATGCAGACCGCCACCAATAATAACACAGAATACCACATGAAGCAGGTTCAGAGGATAGTCCCAGAACTCTGAACTACATATAATGGAGTATTTAGAAGGATTGAAGACTTTCTCTAGTGAGGTTTTTAACAGAAGCAAAAAGGTGTTGTTTTCTGATCTGCAGCTGCTGGTGGGTTCCAAAGCAGCCATCTTGGGAGTGGTGGTCAGGGAGCAGGATGAGAGAAGCACTCCCACCACAGAGGTCTGATCCGTCTTCAGAGATAAAGGTATGAACATTTTTTTTCTGTTCATTTGACTCTCGTGGTCTGTGCACCTTCATACTGGTGATTGAAGGGCGTGGTTGAGCCAGTGGATACTCCCCCTACCCCTGGAGGGTTCTACTGTACATGCACACAGATCTGCTCAGCAAAGACCACTGAACCCAGAATTGAGGAAATGGCTTAAAATTGAATGGTCTTCCAGAACAGCTCAAGCAGGCCAAGAGAGGGGCATTAAAATCATACTCAGATTTTGCTACAGTTTTTTTGGGGTCCCCCTTTTACCTTGGGGTGAGGGGTTCTTTCTTTCCCTATTTACCAAGAAGAGAAAGCAATTGTGATCCTATAGCCAAGTTAAAATCCCACCCTATAAAATCTCACTATCCAGGCAAAAGCCATTACTAGCTGCTACACACCAGATAGACAGCCAACACCTGCTACAGTTACTTTGAACTGAGCAATAAGAAAAGTAAAATGGAAGCCCATATCCTGATCACATCTACCCATAGGCAATGAGAAAGCTTAATAATATATCAACATACATTCATCTAATTACTGAAAATAAATCTAATTATCGAAAATGCCTAAAAAACAACTGAAGATATTGGCACATGTCCAGAAACTGAAACAAATGAGCTGGAGGTAGACCTAGAGATACTACTGGAAGGAAGGCAGCCTTTGGAACCCACTGAGAAGGAATTCAGGAGAATGACATTGAGGTGGATCCAAATGCTCCACTGAGGGGTTGAAAAAAATAAGGAGGAAGTCAAGAAAGCGCGACAGGAACACTCAAATAAGATAGAAATAGCATTGGAAACAATTCAAAACCTGCAAGAAGAGGTCAAAAACAATTAAAAATAAAATATCAGAAATGGACAATACACAGAAAGGGTGAAAGAATAGAACTGAAGAGA
>NW_006408930.1:1041960-1043099 GCF_000296735.1 Chrysochloris asiatica | reverse complement strand
CAACCAAAAATCTTCTACCAAGCAAAGCAGTCAATCAATTATGACAGTGTAATAAAAACATTCTAGTATAAACAGAAGCTAAAGGACTTTGTCAAAGCTAAGCCAGTACTTCAAAATATTCTAAAGGGAGTTCGTTGGGATAAGAACCAACAAGAACAGATAACAACAAGAGACTCACATATGTGGCAGCACCACTCAGAACTCAATTGGCAGATGGTAGAGTCCAGAATAGAACAAAACAAGAACAAATTTAGAGAACCTGGGAGGTCAGTGTATGATCAAAACAATTACAATGTGAAAGAAGGTAAATATAGGAACAGAGATCCAGGTGATGCGGAAGTCAGGTAGATTTCAGGATAAAATAGACTGTTTTAAGTGGAGGAAAATGCTAATAGAATATAGGGCAATCTCAAAGACAATACTTCAAAACATACCAAGAAAATGAAAATTCAAGAAGAACATGAAAAACTATGAAGAAAGTGACAAGAAATAATATAAAAACACATGAACTAATACTAATTTCTGATGAAATAAACTTTAAGGCAAAAATCAACATAAAAGAAAAAGAAGGACATTATCTCATGATTAAAAGATCAATTGAACAAGGTAACATAACCATAATAAATATCTACGCTCCAAATGAAGAACCCAAAAATATATATAGCAAACCCTAATAGATTTGAAGAAAGAAATAGACAAATCTACAATAATAGTGGGAGATTTTCAGACACGACTTTCGAAAAAGGATAGAACAACCAGAAAGAAACTTGACAAAGACACAGACGAACTAAACAACACAATCAGCCAACTGGACCCCATAGATGTATACAGAGCATTCAACCTAACAACAGCACAATACACATTCTTTTCTAGTGCATGTGGAACATTGGCTAGAACAGACCATATGTTTGACCACTAAACAAGCCTCCATAAATTTACAGACATCAAAATACTACAGAGCATCTTCTCAGCCTACAATGCTATAAAATTAGAAAGAAACAATAGGAAGAAAAAGGAAATGAAGTCAAATACATGGAAACTGAATAACACCCTGCTTAAAAGTTACTCGGTAGTAAAACAAATAAAAGATGAATTTACAAAGTTCACAGAAGCAAATGAGAATGAAAACATAACATATG
>NW_006408930.1:1029430-1041110 GCF_000296735.1 Chrysochloris asiatica | reverse complement strand
CATAGACAAAGAGGCAGTCATTCAAACAGAACAAGGGGACACTGAATGGTTTAAAATCAGGAAAGGTGTGAACTAGGGGTTATATTCTTTCACCATACTTATTCAATCTGTATGTTGAACAAATAATTTGAGAAAACTGGATTATAATGAAGAACATGGCATCAGGATTGATGGAAGACTCATTAACAACCTGCAATATGCAGATGAAACAACCTTGCTTGCTGAAAGTGAAGAGGACTTAAAATATTTACTGATGAAGAACAAAGACCACAGCCTTCAGTATGGGTGGCATTTTAATGTAAAGAAAACAAAAATCCTCACAACTGGACAATATCATGATAAATGGGGAAAAGATTGAAGTTGTCAAAGATTTCATTTTGCTTGTATCCACCATCAACACTTATGGAAGCAGTAGTCAAATAATGTAATGATATATTGTATTAGGCAAATCTGCTGCACAAAATGTCTTTAAAGTGTTCAAGAGCAAAGATGTCAGTTTGAGGACTAAAGTGTGCCTGACCCAAATCATGGTATTTTCAGTAGTTTCATATGCATGTAGAAGTTGGATAAGGAAGACCGTAGAATTGCTGCATTTGAGTTACAGTGCTGGAGAAGAGTCTTAACAGTACGATAGACTGTGAGAAAAACAAATCTGTGTTGGAACAAGTACAACCATAATGTTCCTTAAATGCCAAGATGGTCAGACTCTGTCTCTCATACTTCAGACATATCATCAGGAGAGGCCAGTTCCTGGAGAAGGACATCATGCTTGGTAGAGTGGAGGGTCAGCAAAATAGAGGGAGACCTCTAATGAGATGGATTGACACAGAAGCAGCAGCAATGGGCTCAAATGTAGCAGCAATTAGGCAGGACCAGGTGGTTTTTCATTCTGTTGTACATAGGTTTGCTATGAATCAGAACAACTTGACGGCACTTAATAACAACAAGAAGCAACACAGTAAATACTTAACTAGTATTTGTTCAATGGTTGGTTGAATGTATACAGATGAATCCAAAGTTTGTTTATCAATGGTTCAAGGTAGGTATGGAGTAAGACCTCAATTTGTGTATCATAAAGCTTTGACTTTGGTCTTGTTTTATGTGGTTTAATCATCAATTAAATAAAATGATGGAAGACATAATACTTGTATTTGTATATAACAAGGAAGGATAGCTAAGATGCTGGAAGACTGTATCAACATTGAAGGTAGTCTTAGGCAGGGTTCTCTAGAGAAGCTCCCTAGTATATCTTACATATGTATGTGTATATATATATATATATATATACACACACACACACACACACACACACAAAGAGATTTACCTCAAAGAAATGGTTTACACAGTTGTAGAGGTGGACAAGTTACAAGTCTGTGGGTCTGATGTCAGGCTGAAGCCTTCACTTGTAGTCGCAGGGGCTAATGATCTCAAGAGATAGATCAGGTGGCAAGCTGCTGGCTGCAGGGGAGAATGAATCCACAGTTGGCAGGTAAGATGGCAGACTGCTGATGAGAGCCAAGATTAGCAGGCAATATGGCAGGCTCAAATCCAAAGGATCAGTGGTTAGATGACAAGCCAGATGCAGGATCCACATCCATCAAAAAGCAAGCAAGCTATGCCATAAAGACCACATAAATAGGGAGCAGGCCACACCCCTAAGGAAATACCTTTCAACTGATTGGCTGCTCATAACAGATCTTATCATGATTATTATTATAATATATATCATTATATTATTATTATTATATTAGATCTCATCATGGGTAATGACTACAGTATAACTACCACACCAAAGAGAATCCTTATCCAGGCAAGTTGACACACAACCTGAATAATATCAGCCCATTTTTTTTCAACTTAGCACCTGTACACATTTTAAACCATGCATAATCACTAAATAAAATTAAAATGTCATATATGCACCTAACATGATACAACTAACACACGTACAGCTGAAAACTCAGTATATCTTATATTTTATAAGGGAACAAAACAAAAATATTTGATATACACATATAAGGAAATGTGCTCATAACAATTACAGTCCTTGTTTCTGGTATTTAGAACTACCCTCTTCCATTATCCCTTCCATAACGTCCACAGCTGGCTGTGGGTATTTAGATGGTGGGGTGACCCAAACCTTCATTGCTGAAGGGTCTGGGCCATTAATAGTCATATCAGAATTGGGTTGCTGTAGTTTACCTTTGACTTTAGTCACAGAGCATGGTAGTACTAGCACACATCCTAAAGAGTCTCCTGGATTCCACACATATTCTTTACCCTCATATGCAAAAATTAATCTAATTTTCCTCTGGTAATAAGGATCAATCACACCACTCACAGTAACCACATCTGGCCAGTCATTCACCAGTTATTCTCCCTCTCTCACCAGCCCATCTAGGTCTTTCCTTCTAGTAATTACTCCAACTACCATTCTGACCTTTCTTCTGAAGTTCCGGGTGCCAGAATTTTCATCTGTGTCTGTTTTATTTGGTCACTCATATCTTTGTTGTGGAGGGTCCATGTAGTGTGCCTGCCTAGTCTACCATCTTGTCAGAAGTCTCACCAGGGGCATTCTTAACTTCCACTTCAATGGAATCAGTTTTGCATCTCCAGATGGGAGTATTTGAGTCCACATGCCATCTGATCTTGTGCATTCCCATAACTGCATATGTATTGGAATGAAAAAATAACAGGAACCCTTCAGTCAACTGATTACACTCACAATTTTTTAAGTATACATAAGTCCTGGTAGCATAGTACACTAGTAACTGCAAGATCAGTAGTTCGAATTCAACAGTTGAGACTTTGTGCTTCCATAAAGATTTACAGCCTTTGAAACCCTATACAGGGTTGCTATGAGTCTGAACAGACTCAACTGAACACAGAAGCAGCAGTGTGGTAAAATTATGTTTAGGCCCAAAGTCATTCTTTGTATGAGAATAAAGTTAAAATTCTAAGAATTAAAAAGCATTAGTTGTACACTTGGACAGAATATTATTGATGGATTTATGTTATAATCTGAACTCTGTTAAAACAGCACTTATCCTGACATGTGAAGTCCAGGTATGGCGCTTTAAGATATGTACTGGGCTGCTAACCACAGAAGTTTGAAACTACCAGTGGTTCCACAGGAGAAAGACGAGGCTTTCTGCTCCTACAAAGATTTACACCCTCAGAAACCCGATGCAGGGTCACTGAGTCAGAACCATAACCACCCCTACCACCATATCTGTCTTAGAAGACATCTTATTAGTTTTATTTAAAAAAAAAAAAACCAATCTTGTCTACTCTATATTTGTTTTCCATTTTATTGATATTCTTGTTTTTTAAATATTTCTGGCAAATATTCATACAGTAAAAGTCTCTTCTACTTTATATGGGTTCCAGTCACCAAGATATGAACATTCTAATATTCTTTACTATTTTGATACTTAAGATATTTTTATACATAATCTAGGGTTTTTTCCATTATCTTATATGTTGTTTTGTTATGTGCATCAAGTCGATTCTGACTCACAGGGTTCCTGTATAGGGTTTCTGAGGAATGGCAGATGAACTGAGGAATGGCCTTGTGTTTAACAGTCTGGTGCTTATCATACAGCATGACATAGGGAGGTAGTATTTGATAGAAAGATTGGTATAATCACTCAATCTGATAATACTGGATATTAAAAGTAGGAAAATTTTACCATGTACTTTAAAAATGTATGCGTAGACTCCTGTTGACCTGGAGACGAGAGAGAGAAGAGGAAAGGCTGGTAAGACCTGGGGACTCCTGAGCCCAGAAAAAAGGACATAGCCATGGACTAGAACTGAGAGCGAAGCACCAAGCTGATATGAAGTGAGAGAGATGCACAAGAACACCCAAACTTGTAGATAGTACCCATTTGAACTAGCCTCAATGGCTTTATAATCAGAACTCGACTAGAGGGAAAAAAAAATTTTTTTTTTATAAAAGAGACAAGGATAAATTGCTACAATTTGATGAAATTGACCTATACTTAATGGATGTAATAGCTCAAAATACCAACTGAGAGCAAAGGAGTCTTCACATCAAATATCAATCCTCTCCCCTCTGTATACAGGGTAGATAGGGATAGGCAACTTAGACATAGGCATGGAAATTGGTATGGAAATAAATGTCTTACTAAAATGAGGGGGCAATAAAGGCACAAAGTAACAGGGTTACAAGTTTTCAAGAGGGAGTTTAGTTTAAGAGTATGCAGGGCAAGGTGGAGTACCCACTGAATATTTTCATCTTGTCTACACAGGTCTGGTGAAAAGAGATGGGGATGAGATTCTTACGATTCAACAGAGAGTAACTGTTATCATGACTAATTGTGACTGCCACAACTGTAAAGGTAGACGTTTTGTGACAAAAATGATGGAATAGTTAATCTTACAGTCTAGAAACAGAGGACCCTAGGACCATCAAGGGAGAAGAGCACAAGTGGAATGCGGGACCCTATCCAGAGAAGCAGAGATACCAGCGATGGAGGCAGAGATGATGACATGGAGACATACAGCAGGACTCTACATGGAAAGAGAAAGGCTGTGTGATGGCAGCTAGGCGGCAGGCTTGCAGAATGTGCCCTTTGGTTGTTTAAGTTATTATATATTCCTGAGGGTTTTTGTGTACATCCTCTCCCTCACCACCAAAAAAACCCCAGAGGAAATAGAAGTAAATACGGTTGAATGATGATGAACAGAAGAGATTGTAATCATTGCAATGAAACAATGGTGTAAAACCGATGTTCTCCCATGTAAATTATCACTCAATTCACAATAAAACCGTTAAAAAAATGTATGTTATTTGTATGTATTACCTCTTTTTGTTGTTGTTGTTAAGTGCTGTCGAGTCAATTCTGACCCATAGTGACCCTGTATATGGTTTCCTAGGAGCAGCTGGTGAGCTCGAACTACCAACCTTGCAGTTCAAAATGTTTTACAGTCTGGTGCATTAACTCACAGCACCACACCAGGACTCCATTACCTTTTTAGAAGTATTAAAATAATTTAAATAATAAATTGGCATGGAAATGTCCATTTTACATACTTCTTATGGGAGTTCTCAAAATAATACAACATTATCAGAAAGCAATCTGCAAATATACACCAAACTTAAAAACATCTTCTATTTGAAAGGGAAAAAAGGAAAACAAACCAAACATCCACCATTAGGGGAGTGGGTTAAAAAAAAAAAGGTACATTTGTACATTGTACTATCCTCAAATATAAATATTCCATAGAAACTCTAAACTGACTGCCATTGAGTTGATTCTGACTCACAGAGGCCCTAAACAGGGTGCCCAAGACTGTAAATGTTTACAGGAGCAGACAGCCTCATCTTTCTCCTATGAAATATTCCATTAGAAGGATAAATTTGACAAGAGTAAATATGGCTATCATACTATAGTGTAAATTAGCTTAACAGCATTTGAACTAAATGAAGAGTAAATCCTAGAGCAGACCTGAAATACTGGAGGCATGTGACTCCTATTTCTGAGAAAGTTCCCAACAAAAATTTCTAAAACTGACCCTTAACTGCATACTAATATTGACAAAATTGTTATGGTAAGCAACTGTTGTTTGTTGTTGTTATATGCCATGGAGTCGGTTCCGACTCATAGTGACCCTGTACAGGGTTTCCGAGGCTGTAAATCTTTACGGGAGCAGAAAGCCTCATCTTTCTCCTGTGGAACAGCTGGTAGTTTCGAACTGCTGACCTTGAGGTTCACAGCCTGATTCATAACCACTATGCTACCAGAGCTCCTTAAACACTTAAAAAGAAAAACTAACCCACTAGTAATCTAGAGGTGCCCTGGTGTGGCACTGTGGAATAATGCACTAGACTGCAAGGTTGTTTTGAACTGCAAGGTCAATGGTTCAAACTCACAGCTGCTCCTTGGAAACCCTATACAGGGTCGCTATGAGTCAGAGCCGACTAAATGGCACTTAACAACAACAACAACAGTACTCTAGAACAGACATTAAAATACTGAAGGGTAAGTTTATTTAAAATAAATAACATCTGAAGAAATTTTTCAAAAGTACAAACCCAATTCACTGGCAGACAGAAACTCTGTGGCAATGGATAATGTGTGCTTTGCTTTATTTTATGTTTTGGTAACCAACAGCATACTTTTGCAGAATGTTGTCAGAGTCAAGTTTCAGGACATAATTATGCTTAAAATAATAAAAGGAGTATGAGAAAATGTTATACCAGCATTTTCCATGTACTATTGTGGTTAAAGGACTTTCTGCAGAACTACTCAAATACCGGTTCATTAAATGAAATAAATTTAGAGCAGAGGGGTCCCAAACTGTATCACTTGGTTCTCTAAAACCTTGTCCATCCAGCATACTAGCCTGCTGCTACTTTTTTATCCTGATATTTTAAGAGGCATTTATTTTTCTGATTGTTTGTATTCTTTTTAAAATGATTCCTCTACTGATATGATTATAACATGGTGCAATAATTACAGAAATAAAGAACTACATA
The DNA here is from genome assembly GCF_000296735.1 of Chrysochloris asiatica. NCBI lineage: Eukaryota > Metazoa > Chordata > Mammalia > Afrosoricida > Chrysochloridae > Chrysochloris > Chrysochloris asiatica. Next base: position 1,034,605 of record NW_006408930.1, on the reverse strand, counting down.
CTAAAAGTACCTCTTTAGTTTCATTAACCAGAAATATAACTATTAACCCACTATTAACCAGTTGATGTTGTTAGATGACGTCAAGTCAGTTCTGACTCATAGCAACCCTATGCACAATGGGACAATACATTACCCAGTTATGCCCCATCCTCACAATTGTTTTGTTTGTAGCTACTGTGTAAACCCATCTGCTTGTAGGGGTGGGGTGGGGGGGTGTCTCCCTCTTTTCGCTTTACCAAATATGATGCTCTTTTCCCTTATGGCAACGTGCCCAAAGTATGTGAAACAGTCTTGACATTCTTGCCGTACTATTCCAAGACATATTTTTTTTGTTCTTCTGGTAGTCCATCGTACTTTCAATATTCTTCACCAACATCATAATTTGGAGTCCTGGTGTGGTGCTGCGGGTTAATCACTAGACTACAACGTTGGTTTGAACTGCAAGGTCAGCGGTTCAAGCTCATCAGCCAATCCTTGGAAACCCTATATAGGGTTGTTATGGGTCGGAACCAACTCGACAGCACTTAACAACAACAACAACAACATCATAATTCAAATGCGTCAATTCTTCGTTGGTCTTCCTTATCCACTGTGCAGTTTTCACATGCATATGAGGCGACTGAAAATACCATGGTTTGGGATCAAATGCACCTTGGTCCTCAACTGACATCTTTGTTAACACTTTAAAGAGGTTTTTGTGCAGCAGATTTTCCCAAAATTATGTACTGTCTGATTTCATTAAGAATTGTGTAAGCTGAACCAGTTAAAATGTCTTTGGTGTTGTCTGTTTTTCTGCTGCTAATTATTGGTCCATTTCAATTAGGGTGCAAATGATTGTCTCCTTGAAAACTGATGTGAATGGTCTGCTGGGGCAGGATTCATCTTTAACATCATCTTGACCTTTCTTAAACAAATTATCCATTTGTAGCCGCTGATTAATGTGCACCATTGTCCCCATAAATTTTCATAAAGCATCAATGAATGATTTCACCCTTTCTCCACCCAAATCTTCACCATCAATTTGACGCTTTTTCTAGTTTCAATTTTAGCTGAGTTTATGTTACTCTGATGGAGGCTCTTTTCAAACTGATGTCTTATCCTTCTTAATGCCTCAAAATAGATCCTCTTCAACTATACTGCAACAAGTTAGTACACATATATTTTGATGCAAAAATTATTTGAAATTCATACATAGCTAGTATATAATATATATAATATATACATATTCCAAGAACTTCTTGAAGATCCCTTATATCCACCATTCCAAAGAAAGATGAGTTTAACATAATCTGAACATTATAAAATAAAATCATTTATATCACATGCAAGAAAAAGTATGCTGAAGATAATTTTTAAAACCGTTTCAGCAGTACATTGAAAGAGAACTGATAGAAATTCAAGCTGGTTTCAGAAAAGGACATGAATGAGTGAATGAGAGATAACATTGCTAATATCTGATGATGGATCCTGACGGAAATCAGAGACTACCAGAAAGATATTTACCTGTGTTTTATTGACTATACAAACGCATTAGACTGTGTGGATCGTAACAAATTTTGGATAACTTTGTGAAGAATGGGAATTCAATAACACTTAACTGTGCTCAAGCAGCACATATACACAGACCTTGTTTGAACAGAACAAGTAGATACTGTGTGGTCTAAAATCAGGAAGAGTATGTGTCAGAGTTGTAACCTTTCACCATACTTATTCAGTCTTTATGCTAAACAAATACTCTGAGAAGCTGAACTCTATGAACAACATAGTATCAGGATTGTTGTTGTTGTTAAGTGCCGTTGAGTCGTAGCAAACTGCTATCGGCCGATTTGAAGTTCGCCCAGGACCAGGCAGCGTTTCATAGGGCCGCTATGAGTCGGTATTGGCTCAATGACACAACCTTATTTGCTTAAAGTGTTGAAGAGCACAGATGTCAGCTTGAGGACTAAGGTGTGCCTGACCCAAGCCATGGTATTTTCAAGAACCTCAAATGCATGTGAAAGCTGGACAGTGAATAAGGAAGACCATAGAAGAATTGATGCTTTTGAGTTATGGTGTTAGAGGAGAATATTGCAAGTGCCATGGGCTGCCAAAAGAATCAATAGATCAGTTTTGGAAGAAGTGCAGCCACAGTGCTTCTTGGAGGCCAAGATGGCCAAACTTCATCTCTCATACTTCGGACATTTTATCAGAAGGGAGTTGTCGCTGGAGAAGGATATCGTGTTTGGTAAGGTGGAGGGTCAGAGAAAAAGAGGAAGACCCCCAATGAGCTGGATTGGCCATGTGGCAACAGTAGTGAGGTTGGCTCAGGTTCGGGCAGTGTTTCATCCTGCTGTGCATAGGATTGCTATGAGTTGGTACTGACTTGATGGTACCTAACAACAACAGCAACAGTATTGCCCATCTTTTTTCAAAGTAACAACATAGCATTTATGATTCTGTCTTAGAGATAGTTGATTCATCTAAGTTTTATCACTATACTATGAAGTCCTTGAGTTGTGGAATCAAGGGTGTTGCATCACACCCTTAATCCTCAGGTACATATTCTTATCAGATTTCTTAGAAATGATGCATGACAGATAAATTGTTTGAAATCTTCCATATATAGAAATATTTTCTTGGAAAAAAGAAAATATTTACCCACATTTACCACTTATAGGTAAATACCCTCCTGCCAAAATTAAAAACATATTCACACAAAAATTGCATTAAAATGTTCATGGCATTATTCATAATAGTCATTATCAACACAATTGAAAAATCCATAAACTGATGAACACACAAAATGTGGTCTACCCATACAATGAAATGTTATTCAACAATAACAGGGAATTAACGACTAGCATAGGCTATAATTTGGATAAACCTTAAATACATATACCAAATGAAGGCAGCCAGTCCCAAAAGGCCATGCACAAGGAGGTTTGAAAAAGCAAGTTCAGAATAAGCAAATCTATAGAGACAAGTAGATTCGGGGTTTCCTAGGACTAGGGTAGGGTAGAGATAGGTAGTGAATGCTAATGGGTATGGGATTTCTTCCCAGGTTGATGAAATATTCTAAAATTGATTGCAGAATGATTGCAAAACTCTGAATTGTATGGCTTGTATATCAGATCTCAATGTTGTTAGGGCTGTGGAGTCAGTTCCAACTCTCAGCAATCCTGTATAAGGTTTCCCAGGAGCAGCTAGGGAGTTTGAACTGCCAAGGTTAAGGTTCAAATCAACCTTGCGGTCGAGTGCTTATTCTTCAGTGCCAAACCAGGGCTCACAGATCTCAACAAAGCTGTTAAATTAAAAAGAAATAAATAAAATAAAAAATCTCGATTGGTTGCATATAGGATTTTGTGTTGTAATTATCAAGTGCCATCAAGTTGGTTCCAACTCATAGCTTTAAATCTTTACGGTACCAGAAAGCCTCATCTTTCTCCGGCAAAGTGACTGGTAGACTAGAACCTTTGACCTTCTAGTACACAGTCTGGTGCTTATCATATAGAGTCACTGGCCTCACGAGTATAGAATTATAGATTGTAAAAAAATTTCCTTCAAAAATTTAAAGCCATTTATTTACTAATGTTTCTAGACTTGTTAAGAAGTCTGAGCCCATTCTAATTGGTAGCATAGTGGTTACGAACTGGGTTGCTAACCTCAAGGTCAACAGTTTGAAACTACCAACTGTTCTGCAGGAGAAAGATGAGGCTTTCTGCTCCCATAAAGATTTACAGCTTCTGAAACCCTGTACAGGGTCGCTATGAGTCAGAACAGACTCGATGGCACACTACCACCACCATCAATTTATTTTTGTCTCTCAAAGTTTAAAGAATCATCCATTTCACACCAATATTCTTAAATTTCAAACGTATGTGCCTTGACATTGTGCTTTCATCTTCTGTAGTGAACACTCAGTAGCTATATTAGAAAAGCCCCTCAATTGTGGGCATTTTCTTGAATAGTTATCACATTGTTTTATACAGTTTTCTGTTTTCTCATTCTGGAACTCTTAATTAGATATTCCAGAAATGGTCCTTTAATTTTATCTTTTCTCCTATTTTCCATCTCTTTGTCTTTTGGCTCTGTTTTCTAAACTTCATAACTTTATCTCACAACTTTTACTATGGAGTTTCTAATTTGTTACCAAGTTTTATTTTCTTTTAATTTTTTATTGTGAATTGAGTAAAGGTTTCCAGAGCAGATAATCAGTTTTACCTTCAGCAAATCTTATACTTTGCTTCATTATAATGATTGCAATCTCTTCTATGTATCAACAGTTAGTAGTATTTATCCTCTATTCACTTTAACTATTGCATTCCTCCTCCCTGTGTCTCCTGCTATATTCATCTTTCCTCTGTTAACCTCCCACTTTGTATTATATTGCCTGCCCTGTCACCCATGATAACATGTGTCAACCCTCTAGTCTAGGAATAATTTCACCTCCATCCCCCTACAACATTCAAGTTGTTGTTGTTGTTAACTGCTGTCTAGTCGATTCTGACCCATAGCGACCCTGACAACCATCATGGATATTTTATCATTGGACAAATACAATATTTGTTCTTTTGTGATTGACTAAATTCACTTAGTATAATATCCTCCAGGTTCATCCATGTTGTGAGGTATTTATAGACTCATCAATATTCTTCAATGTTGCATAGTATTCCATTGTGTGTATGTACCAAAGTTTGTTTCACCATTCTTCTGTTGATGGGCATTTAAGTTGTCTCCATCTTTCTGACATGTCTCTTCTTTTTTTAATTATGAATTGAATGAAGGTTTACAGGACAGATGATCAGTTTTACATTCAATAAATCATTGTAATGCTTACAGTCCCCTCCATGCTCCATCTATTATCCTCCGTTTTTTGTTGTTGTTTGTGTACATGTACCACACTGAACATATATATTCATTTAAATGTCCAAAGGGCACATTTTGCAAGCTGGCCTCCTGCCCACAGGCACATTGCATTTCTCAGTCCATGGACCTACAGGGTCCTCAGCTGCTCTACCTTTCTATGCCATCGCCTCCGTCACCATCTCTGTTGTCACTGCTATTCTGGTTAGGATCTCTTGTGACTCTCACTGATGTGTCTCTTGTAGACTGTATATTGAAGGATCCTGTTTTCTTATACATTCTTCTCTGTCTCTTGACTGGTGCATTTAATCTATTTACATTCAGTGTAATTCT
>NW_006408930.1:1021951-1028580 GCF_000296735.1 Chrysochloris asiatica | reverse complement strand
TCTTAGTGATTTCCTTTTGGATCTATCCTGTTTGAGGTTCATTCAACTTCTTGAATGTTTATCTTCTCGTTTTTCATGATGTTAAAGAAATTTCCTTCTAATAACTCTTCAACAAAATTTTCTGTGCTTTTTATTGTCTCTTTCTGTCTTGGAATTCATTTCACCCATAAGTTATTCCTCTTCATGGTGTTCCATATAACTCTTAAGTTGCCTTTAAATTTCTTCATCTTTTTCAGAGTGTTCATCTAGTATACTAGTATTAAGAGATTTATCTTTAAGCTCATTAATTTTGGCTTCCATTGCTTCACATTTATTCCTTTGCTATTTCAATGTATTGCCATTTCTGAAACTGTAGTGTTAATCTTCTAGATTTCTAATTGCAGATTTGAATTTTTACAAAATTTGCATTTAATCTATTTGTTCTTATAGTGTCTTCCTGAATTGTGTTAAAGTTATTTTTGTGTTCTTGCTTTTCTCAATCTTTTTGTCAATCTTTTGAAGGTACCTATATATCTCGGTCACTTATTTGAATCATTCACTCTTATTTGTTTTTGTGAGCTAAAATTGACTGCTGTCTCTAGCACATTGCTGTATTTTCTTATTGTATTAATAGATAATTGTATATTGATGTGTTCTTAGGCTCTCACCAACTATCTCCTGTGGGTGTTGTTAGAGAATGAAAGCGTGTGTACTGTTCTTCATTTGCCATTTATGCACTTCAATTTAGGGTGTGTTTGACTGCTGCTGGCTGCTGCTTATCAATGATCTGTTGGTATAAGAGCTGGTATTGGCTCTTGCCCAGTGGGTGGAGCTGCAGCAGGTACAGTTGCAGTTGGGCTGTATGGACACATTGCTGTCTCCTGTTGGATGGGAGAGAGGAGACACTTCATTTTTTCCCTGCCACCCAGATACCAGGAAGCAAAATAGAATAAACCAGAAGCAACCAATGATGAGTAGAGAAAATAATAAAGGAGAAAAAAAGAGTTAAAAACAGGCAGGTACCATAAATAAAGAATATAATAATTAAAAAGAGAAAAGTGGGGCAGGAAAATGGAATAAAATCAAATGGAGAAAATAAAAGAAAGAAATAAAAATAACCCTTAGAAAAATCAGGGAGAGTAAATATATAAACAGAGAGTTGTTGTTGTTAAGTACCATCAAGTCGGTTCCGACCCATAGGACCCTGAACAGTGTTTCCAAGTCTATAAATATTTACCAGAGCAGAAAGCTCATCTTTCTCCCGCAGAATAGCTGGTATTTTCGAATTGCTGACCTTGCGGTTCGCAGCCCGATTTGTAACCACTACGTTCAGAGTTCCTTAAACAGAGAGTAGAGAATAGTAAAGATCAAAAGGGTGAGAATAAAAAAAGAAGGGAAATGAGAGAAACAAGAAAAGATGGAAAAACAAGAGGATAGTTAGAAACAAGGGAAAGGAAAGAGAAGGAGGAGGAGGAGGAGAAAGACTAAACAATGAAACAATAAAAGGAAAAAACAAATCCCAAAATGAAAAAGCAGGGTAGCTATTGGACCCATACAAGAGAAAACTATGTGGGGTCCCTGCAAGCCAATGATCTAACTAAGTAGGTATAGGAAGAATGTGACAGTGGAGTTTCTGGCCCTAGATGGAGTCCTTTCAGCCTCAGTGGTACCTATGTTTAGCGCACTCAATCTAGAAGTAGTTCATGGAGGTCCTTGGTAGAGTCAGTTTCAGTGTCTTTTAGGGGATCTGGGGGCAGGGTGACTGGTTAAATGCTGGTCTGGGGGCTCTGCAGGTTCTGTAGGTCCCATCAGAATCCAGGCACCAAAATAGCGCCTCAAAGCTTCACAGCTGGCCCTCGCCTTACAGTGGTGTGGCTCCCAATCACCACATGGCTCCAAACTCAGCAAGAAGGGACTGTGCTGGTGGTAGATGATGGTGGGACCTAGCCACATCTCTGGTAACCAGGGGAGCATGGGAAAAAAGAAGGCATTGTACCTTTCTAGCTACAGGTGTGGTTCTGCTCGGCCAGGCCATCTGCTAATGCTAAAGTTACTCACAAAGGTTCAAGATAGTCGAGACATGTCTAACTGGCCATTCACCAGTCATTCTCCCTATCTTGTTGTACTGCTCAGCTACTCCGCCCAGCAAACACTCAATCCACTTCTCTAATCTTTCTTTTCGAAATTCAGGGTTCCAGGATTTTCATCTGTGTCTGTTTTATTTGGTCTCTCATATCTTTGTTGTTGAGGGTCCCTGTAGTGCATCTGCCTAGTCCCTCAGTTTTTTGAGGAACCATTTTACTACAACAGTGATACCACTTTTCATTCCTACCAGCAATAAGGAAATGTTGCAACTTTCCCAAATCCTTAACAAAATTTGTTTTTGTCATGTTGTTTTATCCTATCCATCTTAGTGTGTGTGGGGAGGATAGTTCAACACTGTAATTTTGGTTTGAGGCTCTCTGAACATCATGAGTTTAGCGGCCATTTACTTGTCCTCTGGTGAAATATTTACTCAAGTTCTTTGACCATTCTATGACTGGGTTATTTGTCATTCTGCTGTTAAAGTAGTTGAAGTCATATATATATATTTGGTTATTAAATTCTTATAAGATACATGGTTTTTAATATACTTTCTCAGTTGGTGACTTGTCTTTCACCTTTTTTTGCAGTCTTTTGATAAATAAAATTTTTAAATATTTAAGATATTTTAAACAAATAATCTCTGAAAATCAAAGATTTCTAATCCAGCTGCATTTTGTTCTTTGGGTTCTGCCTTTTAAGCACTCAGACTATTTTGCTGCTGCTATTTTGCACTTTTCCTGGGATTTAAAAAACATTTCTCTTAGTAATTATTTCCCTTGCTTCTTTTCTTGGCTGATTTTCCACACAAAGAACTGAAAGTCATTTATCCCCAAGGGAATCAGCTATTTTGGATTTTACCAAGAAGTCCGTTAGCATTTTTCAAGATTCCTTTCTGTTGCTTTCTTTGCTTTAAAGAAAGTTCTGATTTTGTTTCATTTTCAGCTGGACTTAAATGGCACCAAGCAAAGTCTACTTAGTTTAGATTTCCAGGTAAATTTTTTTTTTTTTAAATTTTAAGTCTCTACTAAAGTATGTGAAATGGCTTTACTATCTGGGTGTTTTATATTGCAAATATGTTTAACATATTAGAAAACTAGTTGTTTATTAATAGTTTTTGAAGCTTAAAGTATGGATTATTATATTTACTTGTTTTTTTCAGAATGAACTTTCCCAATATTTCAAAATTTACACAGTTAGAAATAAAGTTATTTTTATATGTTTAGACAGAATTAAGTGCTCAATAGAATTACAAATTGTTTTGAAATTTCTATTCTTTCTTTGTTTTTAAGTCTTAAAAGAACATCAAGGATCAATTTTTAAACTTTTAAGTGAAGTCATAATATGGCTTTGTGTAGAAGTTTAAATTTACAAATTCAGTATTCCTAAAACTTACAAAAAACAACAGATGATGAGAAATTTCAAATGGTAAAAAATAATAAATCAAGGTTTACAGATGATATTTAATGTTGAAATGAAGACATATATTACTAGGAAGAAAAATATTATTTGATCAAAATGATACATATTATAACTAGAGTGCTATTAAATTTCACCTCTAGAAACATACTTACTAACTTAGGACATTCCTTAATAAAATGCAAAATTCTATAGACCACGGAAAATAATCAAGCCAAAGCATCAAATGTAATATTAATATTGACAGATCATTTTACAAACATTATTTAAACATTTCAATGAAATTATTAGGTACTGATTTCATAAAAATTAAAGATAAGAATAAATAGTTTCATGGGTGGGGGGGCATGTAAGATTACAAATGGTTCACAGGAGGTAGATACAGGCACGGAGGGGTATCCAACCTCAGCTTGGCAACTACTGGTATAGTCTCCACTATTTACTCCTTCAGGCAATGACTTGGCAAGTGTGTGTTGATAGGTGGCTTGGGGACAAGTGGATATCTGAGCTCCTCAAGGGATGCTATGCTCAGAGCCCTTGAAGTCCAAGGCCTGGTTATCCACAACATTCACCCATGGTAGAGCTAAGAGTATACACTTACAGTTTTCAAACCAAAAAAAATGCCACTGGACATACTTTATACTACATAAAATATTTATGCTCTGCACCAGAGCCCAATTTCCTGATCACTCAGCAAATCCTAGTTCTACCCTGTCTTACAGTTTAATTTGTGGTTTTACTTTCTCTTCCTATTATTGCCATTCCTTTCCAGCATTCTAACTTATTCTCTGAATTGACTTTTACAATTTCAGCTGGCAATCAACTAAGGCATTAGCTCCTTCCTTAGATTTTAGATTTGTTTTTAACTAAAACTAAAGAAGATTACAGAAAAATATTCTAATATAGTTTCATTTCAATAATATATACTAATAGCTTTGAAATGACTACTGTAAGTATTGCAAAAATATGTTGAGGGTGGCTGACATGAAGACAGATACCTTGGTTGTTGTTGTTATGTGCCATGGAGTCGGTTCCGACTCATAGCAACCCTGTACAGGGTTTCCGAGGCTATAAATCTTTACGGAAGCAGAAAGCCTCATCTTTCTCCTGTGGAACAGCTGGTAGTTTCGAACTGCTGACCTTGTGGTATTGTAGCCCGATTCATAACCACTACGCTAGGTACTGTCAAGTCAACTCCTAGTGACCCTATGTACAACACAATGATACACTGCCTGGTCCTGCGCTATCACAATTCTTATTATGTTTGAGCCCATTGTTGCTGCTATGGTGTCAATCCATCTCATTAGAAGTCTTCCTCATTTTCGCTGATACTCCACTTTGCAAAACATGATGCCCTTTGCTTTGAATAATCTCTCCTATCAATGTGTCCAAAGTACAAGAGACAAAGTCTCACCATTCTTTTTCCAAGGAGCATTCTGGCTGTACTTCTTCCAATACAGATTTAGTTGTTCTCTGACAGTTCATTATACTTTCTATGTTCTTTTTCAAAACGTTAATTCAAATGCATGAATTCTTCTACAGTCTTTATTATTCATTGCCCAACTTTCACTTGCATATGAAAGTGGTTGAAAATATCATGGTTTAGGTCAGGAGCACATTAGTCCACAACATCTTTGCTCTTTAGCACTCTAAAGAGGTCTTTTGCAGCACATTTGACTAATGCAATACATCAGTTTATTGCATGACTGCTGCTTCCATGAGCACTGATTATGGATTCAGGCAAAATTAAGTCTCTGACAATGTCAATCTTTTCTCTGTTTAATGTTAAAGTTTTTATTGGTCCAGTTGTGAATTTTCAACTTCTTTATATTGAGGTACAATCTATCCTGAAGGCTGTAGTCTTTAACCTTCATCAGTAAGTATTTCAAATCTTCACTTTCAACAAGCAATCTGGAAATCTCAGGTTGTTAATGAGTTTTCCTTTAATCCTGATGCCACACTCCTCTTCATACAATCCAGCTTCTTGTATTGCTTGCTCAGCATACAGTCTGACTAAGTATGGTGAGAGGATACAACCCTGGATCTCATCTTTCCTGAATTTAAACAATTCAATATCTCTTTGTTCTGCTCGAGTGACTGTTTTGTGTTGTTGTTAAGTACCATCGAGTCAATTTTGTCTCACAGTGACCCTATATAGGTTTTCTAATGAGCAGCTGGTGAGTTTGAACTGCCATGCTTGCAGTTAGCAGTCCAATGCTTAACCTATAGCATCACTTGTTGTTGTCATTAAGTGCCATAGAGTTGGTTCCAACCCATAGTGACTCTCTCTAGGGTTTCTGAGGAACGGCTGGTGAGCGTGAAGCACCAACTTTGTGGTTCAAACCAACTTTGCAATCCAGCACATTAACCCATAGTGCCACACTAGGACTCCATAGCACCACTAAAAACTGCTATTTTTGAGATAAGGTGAATTGGTAGGAAAGCTAGAATATGAACTAATGAAATCTAATAGGCAAAGATGACTGCTGTGAATGAAGTTATACAAGAATCATTGAAATTCAAGAGAGAAAATGAAACAAGCACTATAGTCTGTATTCTCTCATCAAATCCCTACAAATAACAGAAAAAAATGTTACAAACTAATACATACTTAAACATATAGTGCACTAAGAAATAAGTACTGGTGTGGCACTGCAGGATAAGCACTGGACCTCAAGGTAAGTTTGAACTACAAGGTGGGTGGTTCAAACCCACAAGCTGTTCCTCTGAAACCCTATACAGGTTGCTATGAGTCAGAACTGACTTGATGGCACTTAACAATAACAAGAAATATGATGCTATGGTGCAGTGGGTTATGTGTCGTTTCCATGAGTTGGAACTGACTTGATGGCACACAGCAGCAGGAAAAAATAAGAGGGAAAAATCTTGGTAGGACAGAAAATGAGAAATCTGTGAAAGATGGAGAGTAGATAAAAATGGACTTAAAGAGAGATATGTATCTTTGAATAGGCATGAGGGACACCGAGTATAAGAGAGCTTATGTATAAAAAAGAAAAGCCTTTTGATTAAAAAACCCCCAAGAAGGGTATTATTAAGACAAAATAAAATACAGAAAACCCACTGTTGTTGTTCAGTGCAATCAAGTCAGTTTTGACTCATAGTGACTACATACAGGGTTTCTGAGGAGT
>NW_006408930.1:1019843-1021636 GCF_000296735.1 Chrysochloris asiatica | reverse complement strand
TGACAGAGAACTTCCAGAGGTTCACGCTGGATTCAGAAGAGGATGTGGAACAAGGGATATCATTGTTGATGGCAGATGGAGCTTGGCTGACAGCAGTGAAAAGGACTTTAAATACTTACTGATGAAGATCAAAGATCACAGCCTTTGGTATGGGTTGTACCTCAATGTAAAGAAAACAAAAATCCTCACCACTGGACCAATTAATAACATCTTTATAAATGGAGAAAAGATTCAAGTTGTCAAAGACTCCATTTTTCTTGGATCAACAGTCAACATTCATGGAAGCAGCAGTTCAAGAAATCAAAGGATGTATTGTATTAGGCAAATCTACTGCACAAGACCTCTCTAAAGTGTTGAAAAGCAAAGATGTCAGTTTGAGGATTAAGGTACACCTGACCCAAGCCAATGTATTTTCAATAACTTCATATGCATGTGAAATGAAAAGGGAGACTGAAGAAGAATTGATGCATTTGAATTACAGTGTTGGAGGAGAATATTGAAATTATAATGGACTGCCAAAAGAACAAATAGATCTGCACTGGAAGAAGTACAGCCTTGGAAGCCAAGATGGCCAGACTTCATCTCTCATGCTTCAGATATATTGCCAGGAAGGACCAGTCACTGGAGAAGGATATCATGTTTGGTAAAGTGGAGGGTTGGAGAAAAGAAGAAGACCCCAATGAGATGGACTGGCAAAGTGGCAGCATCAATGGGCTGAAAACATAACAACGACTGTGCGGTAGGCCCAGGAATGGGCAGTGTTTCATTGTCTGTACCAATTCAATGGCACCTAACAACAGTGTCATGTAAAAAGTTGTCCTGGTGTGGCACTGCAGGATAATGCAAGGTCAGTTTGAACCAAAAGGTAAGCGGTTCAAACTCACCAGCTGGTTCTAAGAAACCCTATATAGGGTTGCTATGAGTCAGATCTGAATCGATGGCACTTAACAACAATATAATGCAAAACTAAATAGGACATATTGGCCAGATGTCAAAAATAAGTCAGTTAGTAACATTGTACTCAGGAAAGGACCAGAATGAAAACACTGCTTGCCACAAACATTACAGGCTTCCACTGAAACAAGGACACAATATTTGCTTAATTGTCAGTACATTTCAAACTTCAGTTTGATTTGGCACATGGTTTTACACTCAGAATCAGAATTCCCTAAAGCTTACCTTTAGGTTTCGAAGTAGACCTCTAAGAGAATGGCATTTGGATATCAACAGATTACTGTATTTAGACAAACAGTCAAAAAGGTTAAGTTATATGCTAAGAAGTTCTCTCAGCTATTAGCTAAATCCTAACAAGGTTGATATGTAGATAACACAACCTCAAAGTGAAATACTGATAAATATCAAAACAGTATGAATTGCAACTCAATATAAAGAAAACAAAAATCCTCATAACTAGACCAATAAATAATACCATGATAAACTGAGAAAAGACTAAAGTTTTCAAAGACTTAATTTTGCTTGGATCCACTATCAACACTCATGGAAGCAGCACTCAAGAAATCAAACAACATATCATATTAGGCAAATCTGCTGCACAAGACCTCTTGATGTTTTAGAAAGCAAAGAAGCCACGTTTTAAAAACTGTTTATTTACTTATTTATTTTTCAAGTTTTTATTGTGAATTGATTGATGGTTTACATGGGAGAATATCGGTTTTATACTCATCATTTCATTGCAATCATTACAATCCCTTTTGTGCATCATCATTCAACAGTATTTGCTTCTTTTCCCTCTGTTTTTTGTTAGTTTAGTTTTTTTTTTTGAAGGAGACAGA
>NW_006408930.1:989169-1019743 GCF_000296735.1 Chrysochloris asiatica | reverse complement strand
AGTATTTGCTTCTATTCCCTCTGTTTTTTGTTAGTTTAGTTTTTTTTTGGGGGGGGGGGGGGGAATGTACACTCAGGAATATATAATAATTTAAACAACCAAACGGCACATTCTACAAGCCCACCTCCTAGCCACCAATACTCAGTCTTTCTCTTTCCATGAATTTAGAATCCTCAGCTGCTCTCTCTCTCTATGTCCTCATATCTGCCTCCATCTCTGGTGTCAGTGCTTCTCTGAATAGGGTCCCACATTCCACTCATGCTCTTCTCCACTGATGGTCCTAGGGTTCTCTGTTCCTGGACTATAAGATTGAATATACCCCCCTTTTGTTACAGAATTCCCACTTTAGAGTGGTGACAGTTGCAATTAGTCATGATAACAATTACTCATTGTTGAATCATAATAATCTTATGTCCATTTCTTTTCACCAGACCCATCTAGACAAGATGAAAACTATTTAGTGGTGATTCTACCCTGCCCCACACACTCTTAAACTTAACTCCTACTTGAAAGGCAGTCACTTTGTGCCTTTAACATCAAAGATGCCACTTTGAGGAGTAAGGTGCACATGATCCCAAACCATGGTACTTTCAATCACCTCATGTGCATGTGAAAGTTTACAATGAATAAGGAAGACCATAGGAGAATTGATATATTTGAGTTATGGTGTTGCAGAAGAATAGTAAAAGTACCATGGACTGTCAGAATACAAACAAATATGTGTTGAAAAAAGTACAGCCAGAATGCTCCTTAGAAGCCAGGATGGCAAGACTTCATTTCTCTTACTTTGGGCATGTTGTCAGGAGGAACCAGTCTCTGGAGAAGGATATCACACTTGGTAAAGCATAGAGTTAGCGAAAAAGAAGAAGACCTCCAACAAGATGGACTGACACAATGATAGCAACAATGAGCTCAAACATCACAATAATTTTAAGGATGGTGCAGGACTGGGCAGTGCTTCATTCTGTTGTGCATATGGTCATTGTGAGTAAGAGCAGACTCTATGGCACCTAAGAACAACAAGACAGTTTGACTCATAAGCTATCATGGATTGAATTGTGTCCACCCAAAATATGTGTCTACTTGGCTGGACAATAATTCTTAGTGGTTTGACATTATGTAATGATGTAATGTGGCAGTTATATGATGATCCCTTTTGATGTGATTTGATGTGGTAAACCCGTCAATTGTTAGAGGATTAAGGGTAGAATATAATACCTTTGGAGTCCTGTTGTGGCACTGATGGATAAGCAATGGACTTGTAACTGCACGGTTGGCAGTTTAAATCCACCAACTGCTCCTCAGAAACTCTATAAAGAGGGGCTATGAGTCAGAACCAACTAGATGGCACTTAACAATAACAACCTAATATTCTTAATCCTGTCATAGCCCTGATCTGATGTAAGGAGAGGTTCACTTTTTTTATCTTACAAGTGATAAAAAGAGAGAGAAGCTAGCAGGGGAAGGGACCCACTACCTCCAATATAGAAGAGCTGAGAGTGAAGGGCATATTTTGAACCCAGATTTCTGCAGCTAGAAACTCCTAGAATCCAGGGAAGATTCATGCCAAGACACATGGGATTTCCAAGGAAACATTAGACCTACAGATGATGAAAGTAGACAAGGACTTTCCTCAAACTGTGAAAGCCTTCCCCTAGAACAGGTGAATTCAGAGTTCTAGCCTCCTAAACTGTGAAAGAATATTTTTCAAAATGTCCCACTTATAGTATTCCTGTTAGAGCAACTCTAGAGAACTAAGCCACAGAATCTATGAATACTTCTTGCCCCTTAATCCTTCAAAGCCCTTTCTTTGTAATTTAGAGTTTTAATCTCTATATGAAACATTACTCTGAATCTTTTCCTAGTAGGTAGGATAAGCACTGACCTTGCAGTTCAGTACTATAGGATAAGCACTGAACTGCATGGTCAGTTGGAACCACAAGGTCGGCAGTTCAAACTCACAAGCCATTAGTTGGAAACCCTATATGGATGTCACTTTGAGTTGGAATTGACTCAACAGCACATAACAACAACAATAACAATTCATTACATGGCGGGGGTGGTAGTTATATGCTGTGGAGCATTACTTAGCAGTGTCAATATTTTTTAAACACTTTTATTAAGGTTTATAAAGGCAGGCCTGTAAAGAATGGGATAAATGCTATTGCTGAGCAAAGGTAATACTGGTTTATTTTGGTTCATCTCCCTACATTTCCACCCCAGATACATTGAATCAAAATCTACACTTCAACAAGAAATGAACCAGTTCAAAGCCCTGGTTTTAACTAGTCTTAAGGAAGACAAAAGAAGAACAGATGCATTTGAATTATGGTATTGGCAAAGAGTATTTAATATAACATGGAAAATTACTGCATCAATGGGCTCAAGCGTGGCAACAATTGTGAGGCTGGCCCAGGACTGGGTAGTGTTTCGTTCTGTTGTGCATAGGGTCACTATGAGTCGATATCCGACTTGATGGCATCTAACAATACCAACAACCAGGAGAATGAACAAATCTGTCGTGGAAGAAGTAGTACAGTCAGAGTGCTCCATAGAAATGAGGATAGTCAGACTCTGACACATACTTTGCACATATTATCAGGAAGGACCAGTCTCTGGAGAAGAAGGACATCATGTTTAGAAAAATGGAGGGTCAGTGAAAAAGAAGACTCTCAATGAAATGGATTAAAACAGTGGCTGCAACAATCTGTTCAAACACAACCACTGAGAGGATGGTGCGGGGCCGGGAAGTATTTCGTATGAGTCAGAACTACCCCAACAACAAAAACAACAGATAACTATGAAATACCTTAAATTCTCACTCAAAGATGAAAGCAGCAAAGCTTCTGCAATTCTGGTCTGTAAGATACCTGAGGTTTCAGAGTCTCCTCCAGGCACCTTGACTATATAAATGCCTTCATCCTAGAGAATACTGACTGAATAGAGAGCACTTAGACAAGAACTGACCAGGTAGGGTGTGGGTAGGGATATTGACAAGAGTAGGCCTTAAACTGCTGAAGTTTGAAGAGGCAGTAAAATTGCCAAAACTTCCCTTGCTAAACTAAGAGCTTTGCTGTGTGAATACTGCTACTCTGATTTTATCATAAATCAGTCTGTCTTATCAGGGAGGGCGTGGATGTGTACTTTGAGCACTGGACTGCAAACCAAACCACCAGCCCACCAGCCATGCTGTAGGTCAAAGATAAGGTTTTTCTGCTTCCACAAAGATGTACAGCTTCAGAAAACCTACACAGGGGTCCTGTGAGTCAGAACCAAGCGGATGGTACTAAACAACAAAAGTGTATCTTACTACAATCCTACATTTAGTCTTTATCTATCAGTAACTTTATCTAACAATAACTAAATAGTCATTTCTTATTTTTTTCAGTTTAACAGGACTCTGGACTTTTGTGCCTGACTATAACTAATGCCAGTTTACTGCTATTTTAATAATCATGCCCCCCTAAACCCCCCACCAACTAAAAACAATATAAAGTTAGAGAAAACAACGAACAAAATAGAAGAGCTATAAAAATGGGTTCACTTGTTACACAGGTGGAGAATAATAGTGTGCGTAATCTCTAAAAACAGCAATGCAATAGCCCAGAGATGAGTCAGCAAATTCTGACTTGTGGGCCAATTCAAGCCACTGCCTGTTTGAGGCTATAGCCACACTACTTGGTTTACATATCAACTATGGGTGCTTTTGAATTACAACAGAGTTAAAGAGTTGTAACATGGTTCACATTAATATTTTTTACCTGGTACTTAATACCAGGAAAATATTTACTACCTACTACTTGATTTTTTAAAAAATTGGCTCATTCCTGTTCTAGAAGTCAAAAGATTTTTATTGTGACAGAAAATTCTGATTTAGTAGTATTAGTACAGTAGACAGACAGCTCATCTATCATATATATGATACGCTTTTGAAAGACTTTCTTTTTAAGTCAAATAAGCAATTATAAGTCAATTTCAGAGATAAATAGTTAGTTACCACTAACTTCATAATTTTTTATTTCATTCTCATTCTAGAAATTGGATGGTGACAAATCAAGCATGAAGCCTGCAGCTTTGTTTTATTTTTTACTTCTTGTTATTTTTCATACTGAACTTGGACAAAATAAAGAAACTCCTAGGAAGCAAAGGACAAAGATGCATTACCAAAGATTAAAGAAAAGTTCTTTTCCCAATCATAGGTCAAATAGACAACTTGAGGTACAGCAAACAACTATTGCTACACCAGAAGCAAGATTTCCAATAGCTAGCTTTGATTATAGTATGAAGGAAAAATCTGAATCCTTTTTAAGTCGTCTTGGAGAAGAATCAAGCTATAATGTATTACCAGGTAAGAAAAAAGCATGAGAGATAAGAAAGAATTTTCATGTATATAGCTCACACACAAAAAACTCCAGGTTATTAAAATTTGTTTCATTTATGAAACAATAATTATTTTTGAAATTTTAAATTATGGAAATAATTTAAAGAATCATTTATGGAACAATGCTTATAATACAAAATCAGTGGAAAAAACCACTATTACATTTTGGTTTATTAATCATAATATAAAATACACATAACTTTTAAAATGGCTTTCTTACTTATAATGAAAAGATCTATATTGGTAAATTACTTAGATGATTCTCTGGACACATTACTATTAAATGTAGCCTTTCATTTAAAATTTCCTTGCAGTTTCCCCCACTTTTTCTTTCTCCTTATTTGTTCCCCATTCTACCCATTTCTTATTTACAGGTCTCTTAATTTTGCCTTCCCTTTTCTATTACTTTACCTTCTTCACTTATAATTTTCTTTTTGAGTAATACGAACTCAGATACATGATGTGTCCAACATGTCCATTTACTGAGTTTCTTGATTTCCTAGAGAGTCACAGAACATAGGAACTTTAACTCCAAGTTTAGTCTAAAGAACAGGAGAGTTCTAGAGAGACTTAAAACAAAAAGCTGAATGAATTTCAAGTTTATTCCATTACTGAAATTACTTTAAACTCTCATTTTTATACTTTACATTCTCATTAAACTATCAATGCTTACAATATAATTTATTAAATTATAAAATCTTTTAGCTGTATATTGAAATAGCAATTTTTAATGTATATTTTTGTTTCAGCTTTTCATCAAGAAGCTAATACACCTAGTTCTCTTTTATCAAGTATATATTTGACATTTTGCATTTATAACCATAATAAAAAAATCCATCCAACTATTATGCACATTAACAATGTAGGTCTGGCAGTAACGAATGCCAAGGTACGAAACAAGAGTAAAGCTGGCCGTGATGGTTAAAATTATGTGTCAACTTAGGTTGGCCTTGATTCACATTGGTTTGGCAGTTATGTATTGATGTAATCATCCTCCATTTATAATATGATGTGGTCATTCTCTATTTTTTCATAACACAGATTTTTGCATAATGATCTAGTTTGGAACCTAACCATATTAAGAGCCAAAGAATGGGTGTATGTATATTTAAACAACATATAAGTAAATACTGACTTATTTCAGCAGAGAGTTTTGTCATGAACTTTCATTTTTATTTCTTATTCATGCTATAAAAAAAATTTTAACAACCAAAAATGGTTGAACTATTTTATGTAGAATAAACTACTAGTAGTTCCCAATTTATGATGAGGTTTTGTTCTAATAACTTCATTATAAGTTGGTTCTGACATTAATTTGAATATACTATTTTGCTGTTCTTTAGTTTTCATAGCTTTTGAACAATTTATTTTGAATTATTTTGAACAACAAATCATAATAAAGAAGTGAACTGAAAAGTTCTGCAAGTGAACACCTTAGAATAAAATCAGCAAATTACATGCTCTAACATTGTATATAGTACATATTATTAATGACAACAAGAACAAACAAACAAACAAAAAACAGTTGGAAGTGTGATTACTGGTAACTCGAATATGTTACATCAGAGACTACCTATAATGAATTTCTAAAGGTTCTACCAACAGTTTCAACTAGGCATTTTATTAAAAACTAGTATTTTGCTTTCCATATTTGGCAGAAAACAGCAATTTATATTATAGGTACAGTGCCAAGAAATAAAGTTTTCAAAGCCACTGCAGTTGAGTGGATTCTGACTCATACTGATCCTGACCCGGCAGGGATGAGTAGAACTGCTTCACAGGATATTTTCAGGCTATGAATCTTTAAGATAGACTGCCTCATCTTTCTCTTACAAAGCAATTGGTGGGCTTGAATCAGTTAACAGCCCCAAACTTTAAATAACAAAAGAAAATAGCACTATATAATACTTTTATTAGTATTTATTTCTAATAAAACACCACTGCCTCGGAAATCCTGTACAGGGTTGCTATGAGTCAGAACCGACTCCACAGTACATAACAACAACAACAACAATGCAATATATAGGAGCTCTGTTAGTGTAGTGGTTACGAATTGAGCTGCAAACCGCAAGTTCAGCAGTTCGAAACTACCAGCTGTTCTGGCAGAGAAAGATGAGGCTTTCTGCTCCCATAAAGATTTACAGCTTCGGAAACCCTGTACAGGGTCGCTACGAGTTGGAACCGACTCCATGGCACATAACCACCACCATACAATATATATGCTATGGCACTGTAGATTAACGCACTGGACTACAAAGTCAGTTTGATCCACGAAGTCAGCGGTTCAAGCTCACCAGCCACTCCTTGGAAACCCTATACAGGGTCACTATGGGTCAGAACTGACTCAACGGCACTTTACAACAAACAATAACATGCAATACATGGACTCCTGGTGTGGCATGTAGGATAAGTACTGGACTGTGAATCACAAGATCTGGGGTTCAAACCTACCAGCTGCTCCTCAGAAACCCTATACAGGGCTGTTATGATTTGGAATCAACTTGATAAACTTAGCGCCAACATACAACATATGGAGTCCTGGTGTCATACTGCAGGATAAGTAATAGACTGAGAACTGCAAGGTCATTGGTACAAACCTACCGTCCACTCATCCATAATCCTATAAAGGGTTACTATGAGTAGGCACTGCCTTGACAGTAGTCCTTAATAACAACACCAACAACAATATATCATATATATAACAGTACGCCAATAAAACCCAAAGTTTATAAATGGTATTATTTCACCAAATTAAAATAATTTACATTCCAGTATGGGTAGTTTAGGACATATTTACATCATGAATACAGAAAAAGAACATGGAGACAGGGAAATCAGTTTAAAAGATATAATAATGTTGTTGTTAAGTGTCTTCGAGTCAGTTCCAACTCAGAGAGATTCTGTATAGGGTTTCTGAAGAGTGGATGGTGGATTTGAACCACCGACCTTGTGGTTCGAAATCCAGTGCTAATCCTACAGCACCACACAGTACCCCATATATTGTATGTTGTTGTTAAGTGCTGTCAAGTAGATTCTGACTCATAGAGACCCTTATAGGGTTTCCAAGGAGCAGCTGGTGGGTTTGAACTGCTGACTTGTGGTTCGCAGACCAGTGCTGATCCTACAGCACCACACCAGGAGTACATCTATATGTCCATCCTAAAGCCAGTACCACAATGTTTTCATTACTATAGCTTTAAAATGCTCTGAAATTGGGAAGTGTGAGTCTGTCTTTGGCTGGTTTTTCTAGAAAAGAAAAACTAGTGATGGTTATATATACATATACATATAAGAGAGAAAGATTTAAGGAATGTTTTCACGTGGTTGTAAAGCCAAGGCCATGGGTCAGACATTAGATTGGTGGCTTCCCCTGAACCATGTAGCTGCAGGGGCTGATGAACCCAAGATCAGCAAGTCAGACAGCAGGGTGCTGGCTCATGGACTGAGATGCTTAGGATACCCAAGATTAGTTGGCAATACAGCAGCCTATGGGTCAAGTCCCAAGAAATGGAAATCAGATGATGAGAGTCAGATGCAAGATTCACAGTAAAGAAAGTGCTAGACAACCATGCCAGAACACCCATATATAACGGAAAGATAGAAAGTTTTGCTATAAAATCATATAAATCAAAATGCGAAGTTATTGTTTCTTGACATATTCTCCACCTAGGACTATACACATTTGAAGTAAATGTTTTTATCTCCCTAATGCGTCAGACTGTAAAGTCATTTGAACTGCAAGGTTGATGGTTCAAGCTCACCAGCTGTTCCTTGGAAACCCTACACAGAGTTGCTATGGGTCGGAACCAACTCGACGGCATTTAACAACAACAACAACAACAATCCTTCTCTACACCACTCATCTGTCAGTTTGTTATACTGTGTGGCTTGTGAGTTGCTGTGATACTGGAAGGTATGTCACTGGCATTTTAAATACCAGCAGGGTCACCCATGGTGGACATTGAATGGTTTAAAATTAAGAAAGGTGTGCAACAAGGTTGTATTCTTTCATTATACTTATTCAACCTGTATGCTGAGCAAATAATCCGAGAAGCTGGGTTCTATGAAGAAAAATGTGGCATCAGGATTGGAGGAAGACTCATTAAAAATTTGTGATATGCAGATGATACAACCTTGCTTGCTGAAAGTGAAAAGAACTTAAAATATTTACTGACTAAGATCAAAGAGCACAGCCTTGGGTATGGATTGCATCTCAATATAAAGAAAGCAAAAATCCTCATCACTGTACCAATAAACAACATTCTTATCAACGGAGAAAAGATTGAAGTTGTCAAAGATTTCATTCAACTACCAACACTCACAAACCTGTTGGTCAAGCAGCAGTCAAGAAATCAAATGGCGTATTGCATTAGACAAATCTGCTGCACAAGACCTTTTTAAAGTGTTGAAGAGCAAAGATGTCAGCCTGACGCAAGCCATGGTATTTTCAATAACCTCATATGCATGTGAAAGCTGGACAGTGAATACAGAAGACCATAGAAGAATTGATGCTTTTGAGTTATGGTGTTGGAAGAAGTGCAGCCAGAGTGCTCCCTGGAGGCGAAGATGGCCAAACGTCGTCTCTCATACTTTGGACATATTGTCAGGAGGGACTAGTCGCTGGAGAAGGATATCATGTTTGGTAAGGTGGAGGGTCAGGGAAAAAGAGGAAGACCCCAGCAAGATGGATTGGCAAAGTGGCAGCATCAATAGGCTCAAGCGTGTCCAACAGTAGTGAGGTTGGCCCAGGATCGGGTAGTGTTTCGTTCTGTTGTGCATAGGGTCGCTATGAGTCGGTAATGACTCGATGGCACCTAACAACAACAATAATCCTTCTCTGAAAATTTCTGCCTTCTTAGATTTATATGACCTCAAAATGGCAGTTTTAGCATCCTCGAGGGACTCAAAACATTCTCCTTTTCAATATTATTTGAGTATTGGGAACAAAAAGAAGTCTTAAGGGGAAAGATAAGGGCCCTAGGATGGATGAACTAAGTTTTCCAATGGAATTCTTGTAGGACAGTTCTTGCTACCCTGAAGAATGAGCAGCTGCATTGTCCTAAAGGAAAACAATATTCCTTGCTACAACTTTCCTGGCCTTTTTCTCACCAGTGCAAATTTCAATTTTCTTTAATTTTTTTCATAATAACCCCCCCTGATTATCCTGTGTCCTTTGAGAAAATCTATCAAGATTATTCCTTTGGAGCCCTCTAAGACACCTGCCATAACCTTCTGAGCTGACCTCTCTACCTTAAGTTGAACTGATCCAGCAGACCCCTTCAGAATCTACTGTTCTGATTGTGCCTTTTATTTGAAGCCTCCCTAGTAGTGCATTTGAAGACAAGTGTATTACAGAGAGGACTCATCGGTAGCCATCCATTGATGGCAGAGGGATGTTTAAAGATGTCTTATTAGTAATAAACTTGTGCATGCATGAACTGGAACCCTAGTAGGAATACTTTTTGGTTTATCCTCATATATTCAATGCAGCCCACACCCTTGAGGAGACTCCCTTTTGGCTAACCGGTTGCTCCTAGCAAATCTCATTATAGAGGTGACTATATCAGATCTCATCATGGAGGATGACGACATCATATATTTTGTCAAATATAACTATCAAACAAGAGAATCATAGACCAGTCAAGTTAACACACAACCTTAATCACTTAGTCTTTCAACCTTGTTCTTCTTTGAGATTGTTTTGGTTATTTGGAGCCTCTTGCAATTGCATATGAATTTGAGCACCAGCTTTTCCATTGCAAAAAAAGACTGGTATATTGATATTTTGAAAGGATATGCACTTTGATAGGCAAGACAAAACATGTACATACTTTTCTTCTGGGGTGAGGGAGTACAAATATCCAAATGAGAGCTGGTAGAGCCTGAATTATTACAGACCATGTTCAGGAAAATAAAACGAGACAAATGTGAGAGCTCAGTTGGGGACATAACTTGAGACTGGATTGTCAGATGGAGGAGCGATGTTAGGGCTGATACCAGGAGTGGAAAGAAAATTTCTCACTAATATGCTCCACAGCCCTATTTGCTGTTTTTTTTGTTAAGTGCTGTTGACTCGATTTTGACTCATAGTGACCCTGTATAGTGTTTCCAAGGTGCAACTGGTGGGTTTGAACCACCAACCTTGTGATTCACAGTCCAGTGCTAATCCTACAGCACCACACCCAGAGGCATGTATTTTTTATCTACAACCTTTCATGGAGAGAAGTGAATGTGCTAAAAACACAACAATCTCTAAAACCCAACAATACTGCATAATACATATAATACTTAGGGACAATATTATGCTATGTGGATTATGCATCAATGAAATATTAATAACCATAAAAGATGTAGTTACAAAGCCTCATTTAGAATTCAATGTCAGAAGTGCCACAGAAACATGTTGAATGATCACCTTCCCCATGTGCATACCGAGAAAAGTAGGGTATAGCCCAACAGTACCGTCGCGGTTTGCTGCTCTGGGCACTGATGGTTTTGAATACCACGTCCTTTCTGAAGTTGCTTAATTTCTCTTAGCCAATAGAACAAAAGACTGCAGAATGTGTATGTGGTTTGTATCTTCTCATTCCCACTGCTACAGGACTCATGGCAGCTTGATATGAATTGAGGCTTATTTTCAGGGTACCTGAATGACTGCAGTGAGTAGAATCCCTATATCCCCCATCCTTGAATGTGAAGGAGGAATTGAGATTTGGGGTTATTTGTTGCTATTGTATAACTTTGTCAATCGTGACTGATACAAGGCGGAAGTGAAATTCAGAGAGTCCACAAGAAGATCACTCTCATGGGCTGAGAGAGGCAGGGAGATGTATGTGAGGAACATTTCAGAAGGTTATACAAAGAAGGAACTTCTCTATGCAAAAACACATAAAGAGCACTATTCTCCCTGGTTATGTCAGTTTGACTTCATACTGTGTTCATTTCTACTCACAACGGCTAAAACCTACATAAGGAATTTAATGTATTCTATGTGTGCTATCTCTGTTCTTCCAGGAAAAAAAGGGCACTGCTTGGTCAAAGGGATGATCATGTACAACAAAGCTGTATGGTCTCCTGAGCCTTGTACTACCTGTCTCTGCTCCAACGGAAGAGTGCTTTGTGATGAAACTTTATGTCACCCTCAGATGTGCCCCCAAACATTTATACCTGAAGGAGAATGCTGCCCCGTCTGCTCTGATACTGGTATAGAGTTTCCACCAAAACAATATATTACATATGACTTAGCCTTTAACTTTCATTTGTTTTCATTCTAATACTATCTTAAGTTTTAAATTATGATAAGCATTAAATTTAGGCACAACACTGGAAAACAGAAAATACTTAGAAAATGTATGGTTGTTGTGGTGTGCCGTCAAACTGGTTTTGATTCATATAGCAACCCAATCCAAAGACCAGTTGATAGGTTTGAACAACTAACCTTGAGTTTAGCAGTCCAGTGCCTATCCTACAATGCCACACCAGGACCTCACTGAACCACTATTGTTGTTAAGTGCCATCGAGGCAGTTCCAACTCAAACCTATATAGGGTTTCAGGTAGATTTGAACCACTGAACTACAGTTTAAACAGACGTTGAGGTCCAGTGCTTATCCTACAGCACCCCACCAGGACTCTTATATACATACATAGTTGTTGATACACACAGATGACACAGACACACACATGCACACAAACACACAAAGAGCATTACTGAACTCTTTTTATGTGTTAGGACCTCTGTTTAGAGCTTTACATGCATTATCTCACTTAACCCAACTCAACACCAGTAATCATTATCTTCAGCTTGTTGTTGCTGTTAGGTGCTGTTGAGTTGGTTCCGACCCATAGTGACCCTGTATAGGGTTTTCAAGGAACGGCTGGTGAACTTGAACTGCCGACCTTGTGGTTCAAACTGACTTTGCAGTCCAGTGCATTAAACTACAGCACCACACCAGGACTCATAGACATGCAGAATTCATGGTAAACGAAGTAGGAGTGATTTCCATCTACTGAGAATTAAACCCCAACTCTCCAGACTGTTCCCAACCACTTAAGGTAGTGCAGGGACTTGTGGGAAATCATTCCTTGGATTATCTGAAGGTAATAACGGAGCATGGACCTGAAACAGTGGTCTCTTGTGGCACTTTTGTGCACTGGAAGGTCACACCCTGGAGTTCTGTTGGTAGCTCACTGTTTCTTATCAAGTTATTGTATTGTGGGACATCAGTATCTTGCTTTATCTGTTAAATCACTTAATGATCAGAAGGAACAGAAAATTTTTCTATTGTTTCTGACTGCAGTAAATTATTTATATACAATCACAGGGGTAGATGTCTATAAAAGTCTCCTACCAGGAAGATTTATTAGAATATTTTATAATTGCATTTTGTTTTATATTACCAATTATTTCACTAAGGTATTGTGCTTTTCAAAAATGTTAGAAATAGAAGTGTTCAATGGAATTGATTCTTTGGGGTGAAACACAGGTATATAAGACAAGATTCAGAAATACTTTTTTTAAAGAATATGGAATATTCTTAAAATGCTAGGGGTTTTGGTTTTTTAAACAATAAACGTGGATACAGGGAGCGTGATGGCTCATTAGGATAAACATTGGACTTCAAGTCACAGGATCAGTGGTTTGAGCCCCCTGGCACTCCACAGGAAAAAGATAAGGTTTTCTGCTACCGCAGAGTTTAGAAGCTTGGAGATCTTATGCGGTGTCTCTGTGAGTCAAACTGACTCGAAAGGGATCAATAACAACAACAAAAACTTGTATATACAAGAATAATTTTAAATATTTGAATATGACAGTACTAATTTGTTAGTTTTTATACTAATTTTTTTCCTGTTTTCTTTTAGAATGTTCTGTTAGAGATGTATAACTATAACTTAGAGATAAATGCAATATACTGGTATCAAGAAAGTTTTTGATATCACAGATGTGAAACTATAACTCACAGATACTGTAATATAACTGATAAAGAAATTTCTTCAAATAATTATATTTTCTAAATTTTTTTGGACTAATTCAATTGATAAAATACATTTATAAATTTTTATAGAAGAAAAGCTATGCAACTGTGAACAACTCTCCCTAGAACTTTTGATTTGAAGGGTGAGTTTGAACTCTGGTCTTGTCATACCTTTGCCGCTTTCTGACACAAATAATGACAAATATAAAAGCAGACTAATGCTCTATTCTGTTCCTGTCATCATGGAATGATAAAAATAAAAGCACTCCTGTGCATGTGTCTAAGATAAAACACCACCACTAAGTCCACTAATTTTCTAAATCTCAGGCAGTAAAATAATTCGAGTCTAGGAGGGAAATAGGGAAATTTGTATACTTCTGAATACCAGAGTATACTATTAGGTTTATGGAGCATAAAGAAATAAAGACAGATAATAATAATAAATCTGTATATATAATCTGATCTAATTATAATAAGTGAAATATACATACTTTCACATTTTTATGTCTGATGGCATTCTACAGAGTCTTATATTATTATTAACTCTAATTGAACAGCATCTATTAAAAAGGTATCCCATCTGATTATATTGTAATCTCACAATAGGCTTGCTTAGCATCTTTAGATCATGTGGCAATATTATTCCCTCTTTAGTCATTAGGCAATACACTATATTAGTAAAAATAAATATTATGACCCAGAAGCCAAAATGGGGGGGGGGGAGGAGCAAAAGTTTAAAAAATGGAAATACAGTTTACTATAAAATATTTTCAAGCAAAAATTTCAAGATGCACTTCATATTTATATTGCTTACAAATACTCAGAGGGAATAATATTTACTAACCTTTTCTTCATTATTTCCCCTTTATTACTATCATCAACTTGCTCCTGCTACCTCCTTTTGCCTCATGATCAATTTATTCCCTGCACATTGGTTTAGCATTAAATGATACAACTGAATTTTCTGGTGATTCTTCAGAACAAAAAGAACCTACCACTTTACTTCATAAGCAACTGCCATCTACTCAGGTGGAAACAGCCAAAGAATTACAAAAAGAAGAATTTCAATCTGAGGAGGAGGAAAATGAAGATGACAATTTGGAGCAAAAGAAAAAAATCCCTATACCTCAACATAGGGAGAAACTACACAATGAAGATCAGAGCAGAGAGAAAGAGCGAAAGGAGAAATCTCAAGAGAAGGAGGAGCAGGTATATCAACATTTAAATCAAGGAAGGGAAGAGGAGGAAGAAGAGGAAGGAGAGGAAGATGAAGAAGACCCTGCTGGAGGAGATGTTTTCAGAATGCCTTCTCAACTCCCAATACCTGCCCCTTCTAGAGGCACGCTGTCTCTGCCAAGCAGATGCTTCCTGTCTTATAAGACCATAAGCTGCATAAACATGGAACTCACACAGATACCGCTACTAACAGCATCGGAGATAACAAATCTGGAGCTAGCTGGTAAGAGATGTTAACTTCTGTTTAATTTTGTGTTTTAAAAGTAAATGATATCTAATGATCTTTAAATATATATATATATATTTTTAATTTCATAATACTAGAAATTAACCCTGAACAGGCTGATTTAATAAACTTCCAACATATGTAAACTATACAAAAGAGATGACGGCTTGTAATGCAGAACAGTTAGATACAATGCAAATTCCTCTAAATCAAATCATGATTGTTCCATTGACCTCCTTTGATTTTAAAGTTTGCTTTATTGAAGTTTAAAAAGGAACCCTAGTGGTCCAGTGGGTTAAACATTAGACTGCTGAGAGGTCAGCAGTTGAAACTCACCAGTCATACTACAGAAGAAAGATGAGGCAGCCTGCTTCCGTAAACATTTACAACCTCAGAAACCCTATAGAGCAAATCTACTCTGTCCCTATAGGGTTGTTATGAGTTGGAGCCAAAACAATAGTTTGGTTTAGCTTTTGGTATATATTAGTTTGGAATACTGGTTTAGTTTAGTTTTTGATTTATTGAAGTATAATTTGTAGAATTAAACTTGTTTTTAGTGTACACTTCAATGAGTTTTTACAAATGCATAGAGTCATGCACCACCCCAAATTCCCTCATCTTTCACTGAACCTCTGACTTGTTTCCTGTCCCTATAGATTTACCTTTCCCAAAATGTAATCTACGTAGTCAAGCTTCTTCCATCAGCATAGTGAATTGGAGATTCTTTCATGTTGTTGATGTATCCTTTACTGCTAAGTAGTGCTCCAGAGTATAAATGGATTAAAATAACTGGGAACATTTGGGTTGTTTCCAGTTTGGATTGATTATATACAGAGTTGTTAAACCATTCTCATACAGATTCAGTGTAGACCTAGGTTTTTGTTTCTTCTCTATGAGTGGGATTGCTAGGTCATATAGTAAATGCCAAGCGCTGCTCTATAAAGTGGTTACACTTTCCTACCAGCCATATAGGTGAGTTTCTGCTGCCCAAACCCTGGCTAACACTAGGTATTATAAGTTGTTTCTGCCTGCTTTTACCCACTTATGGTATGTAAGCCAGTGAAGAAGAAATAGAGAATTCTACCAATTTCTTCATTCTGAAATTGATAAAACATGCAATCAGGATGTACTGATCAGGAGAACAAACAAGATGGCGGATAGGGTAGAAGTGCAGTGAAGAGTTCTGTTACCAACAACACAGAATACCCGACCAAACAGACTCAGGAGATGGTGCCAGAATTCCGAACCACATATAAAGGAATATTTAGAAGATTGGAAGACTTAAGCTATGCGAATTTGAAGCAGAAGCATGAAAACCAAGTCTTTCTAATTCAAGACACTCAGCTGCTCCCAGAGCTGCCATCTTGGGCAAGACCAAACAGGGGAAGGATCAGAGCAGCCATGGACACTTGACAGAACTGCACAGATAAAGGAGTGGGCATTCTTTTTTTTTGTTTTGTTTTAATCTGTTTGTTGGAATCTCACTGTCTGCACACCTCCATTCTGGTGACTGGAGGAGGGGGTGCCTGAGCAAGTGGACACCCCAACCCCACCCCAGGAAGGTTCTACTATGCATGCGCACAGATCTCCTCGAAATTGAAAGGGACAATTTCCACTTAAAACCAAAGAGCCACAGCCAGTGCTGAACTGTTTATAACTAGAAAAAAGGCCTGAAGAGGGATTATGGAGCAGGACAGGTAGACAAAAAAGGAAATAGGCCAAAAATTAAATCCCGAGGTACGTCATACCAACCAAAAGTGGCATCTTGAAATTTCTCAGGAAGAAGAGTGAAAGGGAAGCCCATCTCCTGATCACATCTACCTGGAGGCAACCAGAAAGCATAAAAAAAAAAAAAAAACACACCCATCTAAGTATTAAGGCCACAGATAACTCCTGTATATTCCCAAAAAACAGAAGCAGATGACCATGTCCAATAACGAAATAAATTGATTGAGGCAAATGAGCTGGAAGTAGACCTACACTCCATACTGGAAGATCGGTATGCTTAGGAATGCCTGAGAAGGAATTCAGAAAAATGATTATAAAATGTATCAAAACACTTTACAATGGAGTAGAGACAAATAAGGAAGAAGTCAGGAAAGCGCTACAGGAACATTCAAATAAGATAGATACAGCATTGGAAACAATTCAAAACCTATAGAAAGCGGTCCAAACGATTTAACAACAGCATATCAGAAATGGACAATACATTGAAAGGGCAAAGGAGTAGAACTGAAGAGATAGAAGCCAGAACTAGTGAGCTAGATGATAAATCTCTCAACACTACTAAGATAGAAGAACAAACACAAAAAAGGATTTAAAAAATCTGAAGAAGGCCTAAAATTCATGTTGGACAACATAAGGAGGAATAACAAGAATTATCGGCAATCTGGAACAGGAAGAATCACACAACTCCACAGAGGAGACACTTGAAGAGCTTCTGGAAGAAAATTTTGCTAACATCCTAGAAAGCGAAAAAATAGCATTCAAGAAGTTCAACGAATCCCAGAAAGGATAAACACTAAGAGAAAATCACCAAGACATATAATAATCAAGCTCTCCAAATTCAAAGGACAGAATCCTGAAGGCAGCTAAAGAAAAGAAAAGTGTAAAACACAAAGTCAAGCAAATCAGATTAAGCTCGGATATCTCAACAGAAACGATGCAGGCAAGAAGGCAATGGGGAGATTTATATAAAACCCTGAAAGAAAAAAACTGCTAACTAAGAATCCTCTACCCAGCAAAGCTGTTAATCAAATACAATGGTGTAATCAAAACATTCCAGGATAAATAGAAGCCAAAGGATTTTAACAAAGCCAACCCTGCTATGAAAAACATCCTAAAGAAAGTTCTGTGGACTGAGAACCAACCAGAACAGACAACAACTAGAGAATGATGTATATGGCAGAATCACCCTGAACTCAATCAACAAATGGAAGAGTCAAGAACAGAATAAAATTATAAGAACAGAGGATCTGGGAGGTGAGTTTATGATCAAAACAATTACAATGTGAAAGAAGGTAAACAAAGAGGAACAGAGATCCAGGTGGTGAGAAGATGAGGTAGATTACAGGATAAAATAGACTGTACTAAATGGAGGGAAGAATTAATGGAATATAAGGTAGCCACAACAATGGGGTTGGGGTGGCGAGTTTAGTATGGGTGTTGGGGAGGGCAATAAAAGAAGAGGGAGGAGGCAGAAGAACAAGTTAGATAGGGGAACACTGAGACAGGTTTGCATGTCTTAAATGGGACAGTGGTAAATAGTGACGCATGCTCAACCTTAGGGCTCTGTGATACAGGGATCTAATTATAGTTTGAAGAGGGGACATAATATTTAAATGCTTGAGTGTCTTATGAATATTAGTTTCCCTTGCCTACTATTGTAAAATAGACACTTGAGTGGGATAGAAAGGAATGTTAAGAAACATGATTAGAGAAAACTTGTAAGCCCGTCTTCAGCCTATAACTGATTGGAATACCTAAAAGGGGTTCTAGAACTTGGCCAGTGAAATAGGCCTCAGGTAAAGCCTTTACCGAATATAGGCCCTTGGTGGAATCCTGGGTCCCATTCAGAACCTTATGAGGTGGGGCAGTCCCACTAGAAAGGACAAGCAGACCAGCCTGCAACAGCTACAGTGACAGAAGATACATCTTCAAAGAAAGATCATCAGGAAAAACCCATAACAAAAATGTCAGCATGACTGGCTACTACAAGAATAACCAAGCTGTTCACAAGGAAGACATCAAGGCTAGCAATCAAGTTCCTTCAGTACAAACTCCCCTCTAAGACTGAAACTCAATGGGAACACACAAATAATCATGTAAGCTTGCTGGCGACCACACAAGAAGTGGAAGAGGGGGAAAGGCAGCAATGAAGAAAGGGGCTGAGTTCAACCACAGTCTACTGACTCCCATTAACCTGGACATGAGAGAGAGAAGAGGAAGGGCTGGTTGGTCCAAAGTGTGGTGAGACCTCAGACAGTTGAGTCCATGGACAAGGACATAGCTACAGAGGGCTAGAGCAGAGTGAAGCATCCAGCTGATATGAAGTGAGAGGAGATGCACAAGAACACCCAAAATTGCAGACAACACCCATTTGACCTAGCTTCAATGACTCAATAATCAGAACTCAACTAGAGGAAGACAACAACAACAACAACAAATTTTTTTGATACAGGAAACAAGGGTAAATTGCTACAATTTGATGAACCTGACCTATACTCATGGAGGTAGTAACGCTAAAAAAACAGAGAGGGAAGGAATCTTTACATTATGTATCAATGCTATCCCCTCTGTACACAGGGTAGATAGGGACGGACAACTTAGACATTGGCTACCTAAACTGCGGGGGCGATAAATGATCAAAGTGACTGACTTACAAGATTTCAAGAGGGACTTTAAGAGTATGGCATATACAGAAAGAGTCCCCATTGAATAGTTGTCATCTTGTCTAGATGACTCTGGTGAAAAGAGATGGGGATAAGATTCGTAAGATTCAATAGTGAATACTTGTTTTCATGACTAATTGCAACTACCACAATTGTAAAGGTAGAAGTTTTGTAACAAAAACAGGGGTATGGTTAATCTTACATTTCAGAAACAGAGGACCCTAGGACCATCAAGGGAGAAGAGCACAAGCAGAATGCAGGACCTTATCCAGAGCAGCAGGGACACCAGAGATGGAGGCAGAGATGGGGAGCATGGAGAGGGGGAGTGGCTGAGGACTCTAGATTCATGGGAAGAGAGGGACTAAGAGCTGCTAGCCAGTAGGCAGATTTGCAGAATGTGCCCTTTGGAGATGTAAATTATTATATATGCAAAAAAAAAAAGTATTGATCATTACTGGTAATTGGAATGTAAAGTTGGAAAATATGGCCTTGGTGATAGAAATGATGCTGGAGATTAAGTCAATGATTTGTTCATTTCAAATACCTTCTTTAGACAGCATAAGAGACGAGTACACACATGAACCTCACCTGATAGAATATAGAAAAATCAAATCGACTACATCTGCAGAAAGAGACGATGGAAAAACTCCATATCATCAGTCAAAACAAGGCCAGGGGCAGACGATGGATCTTGGCTGAAAGCAGAGAATATCAGGACGATGTTTACCTGTGCTTTACTGACTATGCAAAGGCTTTTGATTGTGTGAATCATGACAAGCTATGGACAACACTGCAAAGTACTAGTATTTCTGAACACTTAACTGTGCTCATGAGGAATCTGTACATGGATCAAGAGGCAGTTGTTCGAACAGAACATGGGAACCCTGAATGGTTTAAAATTAAGACAGCTATGCGACAGGGTTGTAGTATTCTTTCATCAAATTTATTCAAGCTTTATTCTGTGCAAATAATCCGAGAAGCTGGGTTCTATGAAGAAAAATGTGGCATCAGGATTGGAGGAAGACTCATTAACAACCTGCAATATGCAGATGATTAAACCTTGCTTGCTGAAAGTGAAGACGACTTAAAATACTCACTGATGAAGATCAAAGAGCACAGCCTTTGGTATGGATTACATCTCAATGTCAAGAAAAAAAAAAAATCTTCACTGCTGGACCAATAAACAACATTCTTATCAACGGAGAAAAGACTAAAATTGTCAAGGTCTTCATTCTTCTTGAATCAACTATCAACACTCATGGAAGCAGCAGTCAGGAAATCAGACGATGTATTGCATTAGGCAAATCTGCTGCACAAGACCTTTTTAAAGTGTTGAAGAGCAAAGATGTCAGCTTGAGGACTAAGGTGCGCCTGACCCAAAGCATGGTATTTTCAATAACCTCATATGCATGGGAAAGCTGGACAATGAATAAGGATAACTGTAGATGAATTGATGCTTTTGAGCTATGGTGTTGGAGGAGAATATTGAAAGTGCCATGGGCTACCAGAAAAACCAACAGATCTGTGTTGGAAGAAGTGCAGCCAGAGTGCCCCTTGGAGGCCAAGATGGACAAACTTCATCTCTCATACTTTGAACATGTTGTCAGGAAGGACCAGTCGCTGGAGAAGAATATCATGTTTGGTAGGTGGAGGGTTAGAGAAAATGCGGAAGACCCCCAGCAAGATGGATTGGCAAAGTGGCAGCCATCAAGCGTGGCAACAATTGTGAGGTTGTCCCAGGATCAGGCAGTGTTTCATTCTGTTGTGCATAGGGTCGCTATGAGTTGGTACCGACTCGATGGCACCTAACAACTTCAACAACAACAATGGTATGTAGTGGCTCAGACCTTTTGCTATGTTCTATTGAAGTTCCAAGGAGGGAAATGTCATTAGATGTGTACCTTAGTATGGCTGGAGGGGAGAGGTCAGACAAGACTGGATGAGCCTGGGAGTTCATCTGGGTGACAAGGTCCACAACACATGGCCTAGAGATGCAAGGGTGTGAGAGTCTGAATGGGTTTTAGAGTGTATTTTACGGGACGGCTGACTTCTTTGTTACTGACATCACTGACTTAGGTCCAGGTCCCTCGAAGCACACTGTGAGAAGAGAATTCAGGTGCAAGTGATTTATAAGGAAGTGGTCCAGGGAAACTGGTAGGATAACGGGGCCTACTTCTTTTATTCAACTATAAAATGTATGATCATTGAGATGAATACTCAGTAAATGAATTTCAACACTTTTGATGAGGACTAAAAGGTATGAAAGGAGCTCTGGTAGCGTAGTGGTTACGAATCGGTCTGCTAACCTCACGGTCAGCAGTTCGAAACTACCAGCTTTTCTGCGGGAGAAAGACAAGGCTTTCTGCTCCCGTAAAGATTTACAGCTTCAGAAATCCTGTACAGGGTCACTATGAGTCGGAACTGACTCCACGGCACATAACAACAACAACAACAACAAAACGGTATGAAGACATTCCAGTATCAAACTGGCTGCAGCTTTAATGCCTTTTCTTTGACAATGCCTACTGCAAGGCTCTCTGCTGTTTTGGCCTGTATGCCAGGTGCATTTTATGTTAAGGAAACTTGACTTGTGCAATATAAAGTCTCAATGAAAGATAAGTGGTCTATATGGCTGGTCACATTATCAAATCTTAGATCTATGTTATAAAAATAACATAGATCACTATGTTATTTTTATAGCATTACTATTTCTGGTAAGCTCATTTTTGTGTGTGTTTAAAATGATCACTACAAACATTCTGTGTAAAATCCATATACTTGGTTATGCACACACACACACACACAACCCCATAGCATTAAAGCATATACAACTTCCATCAAATGAAGCTAGAACACACTAAAAGGCATTAGATCAGAAAGGGACTGAGGAGATCATCTTCCTAAACTTCATATTTAGAGAAGGAAAATGATGATCAGAGAAGGTAAGTAATGTGTCTGAAATTTTATTAATAAGTATAGCATTGTGTTTCCAGCTCAAAGTCTAAGAAAGCTCAATGAGGAACTATGAAGAACCATAAATATCAATTCTATACACCTTTAAGAAGCATATCTTTGCTGTAATAATGCTAATTGAATTGTCAAGCAGACCACCTTCTGACTGTTTCAAGCATGAGGTTTTATCTATATAACATAATATACCAGAATACAGAAAGTCTTAGGGAGAAAATTTTTACTGTAAATCAATCTCATCCCAGTTTTGCTGTTCCTAAACATGCAATGTTTATATACATTATATTCTGTTTTGTTCTGAGTATTGTTTTCTCCTCCAAATAAAGTTCTAATTTTATATCTATGCACATATGAGTGTATGTATTTGGGTGTGCCCCTATAACACAAACTGCTACTATTTGTTCTAGGGAATTCCATCACTTCTATTCCAAATGAAGCATTTAATGGATTGCCTAACTTAGAAAGGCTTGATCTGAGCAAAAATAATATCACCTCTTCAGGCATAGGTCCCAAAGCATTCAAGGTAATGACATTATGATCTGATTCGTGAGTAAAAATACATTTAATCTGTTTTCCTGTATAACTTGCATTGGCTATGGTTGGAGGTGGGCAAGGGAAAAAAAAGTAAAATGTCTACAGCTGATAGTTTCCTTTCAAATTAAGAAAGCAAACTTTATCTTGAACAAAAGTTTGCTGTTCTACATGTTTCTAGCAGTTTTTCTAAGCATTGTTCTTAGGGTACCAACAATAACATCTGTGACAAAAATAATGTTTTGAATTTATGAAACAGCTTCTCTCCATGTAGCTGAAAACATGTGAAAATAGGGTTTCCTAAAGCATAAAGCACTTAATTTCTGGGAATTAAGGAGTGCTCATTTGGAAACGCTACAGACATTTTTAGTCCAGCAAGACAGAGGACCCTTATTTTTATGCAACGGACAAAATCTGATGCTGAGAGTACGCTGGTTGGAGAAGGTTCTGGAAAACCAAACAGGTTCAGATGAAAATTAGCCTGGGGACAGGTTAGGGAAAGAGAAGGAGAAAAGAGAGAATAGGAAACAGAATTGAATAAACCTCTGAAAGAAACAGATTTGATTTTAAAAAAATGGAGAAGAGAGGAATTTCTGAGAAACAAAGGCAGAAGAGAGTCTGTAGACAAGTACACATAAATGCAGGCTCTGTAAAAAGCCATACATAAAACATTATGAATCTCACTACGCCAGAATTTGTATTCTTAGACAATCTTCTGGGTCTTTTGCCAACCTTGGATGAATCCTTGGCCATTTATTCCCAGTTTCTGGTTTTTAATCCAGATTCTAGAGCAGTGGCTCGATATGATAAGCACTGGATTGTGAACCATAAGGTTCCCGGTTCAAGCCTGCTAGCTGTTCCACAGGAGAAAGATAAGACTTTCTGTTCTCATGAAGATTTAAAGCTTCGGAAACCCTATACAGGATCACTATGAGTCAGAGCCAACTCAACGACACTTAACAACAACTAGGGTGAAAGTAAGTGATCTTTAGACACTTGAGGGGTGCACATGCCTGCCATAGACTACAGTGTTATTTATCCACTTCCTGCAAGCATGACTTTAGTGTTAGGGAGTTTATTTCAGTATTTGACCATGAGCAGGATGTTATAGAAAATTCCTCCTTTTCTCATTTTGGGATTCTCTGTCCACCTCCAAAATAGTTGAAATTTGAATAAGAACACTGGATTGGGAAATCCCTTCATGAGGCTTCCTAACAGGGCCCAACTGCTGCTTTCTACTTAGCTGGCAGGTTAGGCTAGCTGTGGGAGGCAGCTAGACATGTGAGACTGCACTTTTTGTAGACAGCCATATGATTTGGGTACCAACCACACTGTAATAGTTTGTACTACTTATGGCATTTCATTATGAAAAACTTTCATAATAATTAGTTTTGTTTTATAACACCATCCCTATTTAATACAGATAGGAAACTGAGGTTTACAATTAGTTTGAAAGAAATTAGAATAACAGTCTTAATTGTTAGCATTAAGAATAGATTACAGCATTATTTAATTCATATTATTATATCTATTACTATTTAGGTAAAAACCTAAGATCTAGCCAAGTACGGCTGATCCATTGGCTAGAGAAGCTTCCTGTTGCTTATTAAAGCTACTATCTAATGTGGGTTGTTGTTAAGTGCTGTTGAGTCGGTTCCGACCCATAGTGATCCTGCACAGAGTTTCCGAGGATGTAAATCTCTACGGGAGCAGAAAGCCTCATCTTTCTCCAGCGTAGCGGCTGGTAGTTTCGAACTGCTGACCTTAAGGTTCGCAGCCCAATTCGTAACCACTACGCTACCAGAGTGAGATATAAAGTCACATAATGTAGTTATATTCCAGTCCAATCTATATGGGGACCATTCATGTGACCCCAACATTACTGTCAAATCCCACGTAAATCTATGCAGTTTTGTAAGACGTAACTTACTAATTCAAACTGACCATTACATAAGCTACATGTCTATAGATTTGTGACCAGATAAAAGAATAACTGAAATTTGTTTTTTAAGCTTCTGAAGAAGTTAATGCATCTGAATGTAGATGGAAACAATCTTATACAGATTCCTTCAGAACTGCCATCTACATTAGAAGAACTTAAAATCAATGATAACAATCTCCAGGCTATCAATGAAAACAGTTTATCAGGTATTTGACATTTGATTTTCCATTCTATGTAACCTTCCTTCTATTTGTTGTTGAATGCCTTCTATAGCTGAGTGGAAATTGTATCTACAGTATTACAAATATGTATAATATTGCAAAAATCTACACATTAATAGTAAACTTTTAAGGTCATTTTGCCACTAAAGTTATTAAAACTAACATTAACTGTTGACTTCTAGTATAAACTGCCTGTTGTCTTAAAAAGGAACTCTTATTATAAACAAAACACTCTTGTATATATTTCAGGTTATCTTCATCTATAATATAACTGTGGAGTCTTGGTGTGGCACTGTAATTTAATGCACCAGATTGCAGAGCCGTCTGAACTGCAACATCTGTAGTTCACGTTTACCAGACACTCTTCAGAAACCCTATCAGAGTTGCTATGGGTTGGAATCGACTTGATGGCACTTAACCACAACAACACAATAAAACTGTACTAGGAGTCTTGGTGTGGTGCTGTAAGATAAGCACTCGACCTCAAGGCTGGTTTGAACTAATAAGAGTGAAAGTTCAAACTTTCCAGTCGTTCTTTGGATACTCTATACAGAGTCCTGTTGTGGCATTGTGGGCTAATGCATCAGATTGCAAAGTCGTTTGAACTGCAAGATTGGGGGTTCAAGGTCACCAGCTACTCCTTGGAAACCCTATAAATGGTCGCTATGGGTCAGAAGTGACTCGACAGCACTTAACAACAACAACATACAGGGTTAGCTATGAGTCGGAACCAACTCGACAACACTTAACAACAACTAATGTTGTTGCTAAGTGCTGTAGAGTTGGTTTTGACTCATAGCAACACTGTATAGTTACTAAGGTGCAGCTGGTGGGTTAGAACAACTAACCTTGTGGTTACCAGTCTAGTGCTTATCCTACAGTACCACACCAGGAATCTGCCCTGCCTCCATTAATTTTTTTTTACTTTAAAAAAAAAAAAAATGTTTATTGTGAATTATGTGATAGTTTACATAGGAGAACATTAGCTTTACATTCATCCTATCATGTATTGTTTCATTGCCATGGTTACAATCCCCTCCATGCATCATCAACCAACCAAAGGATATACCCTGCAAGCCTACCCCCACCCCGGCCATCAGCACACAGCCCTCTCCCACTCTGGGTTTAGAGTCCCCAGCTGCTCCATCTTTCCACATCATTGTCTCTGCCTCCATCTCTGGCATCACTGCTTCTCTGGGTAGGGTCACGCACTCCGCTCCTCTCCCTTGATGGCTCCAGGGACCTCCACTCCTGGACTGCAAAGTCAGTCACTCCCCTCCTTTTGCTACAAAATGTCCACCTTTACATTTCCAACCCTCACAATCAGCTCTGATAACAATTATTCACCATTGTACCACAAGGGACCTATCCCCATCTCCTTTCATTAGCCCCGCCTAGACAGATTGGATATTACTCAGTGGAGATACTATCTTCCTCCGCACCCTCTGAATCTAGGCTCCCTCTTGAAAGCTTGTAAGCCAGTCACTGCTTGCCTTTGTAGCTCCCACCACCACCACCACCACCATTTTGGGTAGCCAATGTCCAAGTTGCCCATCCCTGTCTATTCTGTGTATGGAGGGGGTGGGAATGATCCTTGCAGTAAAGATTTATTCCCTCTTTTGAGCTACTGCATCCATAGGTGTAGGTCAAGTTCATCAAATTGTATCAGATTATTCTTTTTTTCCTCTTCTTTCTTCTCCTAGTTGAGCTCTGATCATCCAGTCATTGAAACCACGTCAAGTGGGTATTATCTGCAAGTGTGGGTGTTCTTGTACATATGTCCTCACTTCTTTACAGCTGGACGCTTCACTCTCTACTCTAGTCCTCTGTGGCTATGTCACGACTTTGGGCCCAGGAGTCTCCTGGTCTTGCCACACTGCTGGCCAACCAGGTCTCCACCCAGGTTCACAGGAGTCTATTGAATGTTGTAGACCTTAGCTCGCAGCTTCATTTTTGGTTTTCCCTCACTTCCCCTTATCAGTGACGAATGTGGTCACCAATCAGAGTGCATGTCTGCTCGTGTATTCCCACTGAGTCTTAGCCTTTGAAGGGGGCTCCATTAATTTTTAAATTTTAATTTGTCATAGACTAGAAAATGAAAACCAAACACATGAGAATTATGTATAAAATATGAGTAAATGGGCATCAAATAGGAACTCTGGTGGTGCTGTGGGATGAGTTGGGCTGATAACCTCAATATTGCCAGTTCAAACTCACCAGAAACTCTATGGGAGAAAGGTGAGGCTGTCTGCTCCTGTAAAGACTTACTACAGTCTCAGAAACCCTAAATAGGGTCATTATGAGTTGGAACTGACTCAATGGCAGTGAGTTTACTTTTTCATGCTGCATATCACATATGAATAAGTGCATTGGTATACACTGCTATCACCATGGCCTGACTGAGAGAACAGGCTCTAGTGCTGGGGTATCCATGCTCTGTGTATTAGATATTGCTAAAATTGATTATTTTATGCTTGTTTGTGAATGATGTTTGGATAACTGAAAGTGCCATCTTGTGAACTCTGTATAAAACAGTTATTACTGTATTTAGTTTTTCATTTACTGCTAAAGAATGTCTTTGATTAATTATATACTACAAAGATTGACTCATTTTTCTTTTTATTCTCTTAACAGTCTAACATAGCTATTAGTATCTAGTGTTCAATTTATTTTGTTTACCTGATTAATGCTTATTTTACTAATGTTGATAAATCAAGGCTTTAAAAGAATAAAGCAATTCAATTATTTTCTTCCACTTCCATAAAGCTTTATAGAATTTATAGTATAGAATTACACTTCTGGTAATGGGAAAGAATAATTATAATGAAATTGCCAAATTTGAGGATTACATAGCTATGAAAACACTCAGTTTTCAGGGTACATATGAAAAACATTAGCAAAAATTTTGATGGGCTTGTCATATGTAAAAGACATTAGAAAATTCTATTTCCATCCATTGGGTAAAACAGAAACCAAAGGGAATACTTACTGGAAAAGTGCACTACTGAGCTATATGTGATCTATAGGTAAAGCCAACAGTGAGGCGAGCCAGTCCAGGCACATCTCATCACCCAGTGCTGTGGCTCTGTTCTCTTTCTGTGTGGAATTTCTTGGCTTGGTCGTTGTTGGGTTTGTAGTTCCTCTGTTTTCCCTCATGACCACTCTTACTTATGACCCTTCAGATTGCAGTTTGACCAAGAGCTACTCAGAGGGTGCTACACGCCCAGAGGCAGTTAATAATAGGTACAAGTTTGAAAACTCCATAGCTCTGAGTGCTAACAGAGAGCCAGATCAGTTTGCAAGAAAGCTACTTTGATATATTGTTGTTGTTAAGTGCTATACAGTTGATTCTGACTCATAGTGACCCTGTATAGGGTTTCTGAGGAGTAGCTGGGGGGTTTGAACTGCCGACCTTGTGGATCGCAGTCCCAGTGCAGATTCTACAGCACATCAGGAGTTCTGATTTGATATATGCATATTAAATATATATAACGTATATACTACATATAATATAGTTTTCACATACCATCTAAATCACATAATGTTCTATTTCACAGAAGGTATAATGGTGTGGTGCTGTAGGATCAGCACTGGACTGCAAACCACAAAGTTGGCGGTTCACACCCACCAGCCATTCCTTAGAAACTGTATACAGGGTTGCTATGAGTCAGAACTGACTCGATGGCATTTAACAAAATCACAACAGAATCTAAGGGATTCATACCGTACTTACATAATTGGTGTTCTTATATATATCTATCAACTCCATGAACTTACTCATGTAATTCCCCACCCTCTACAAATGGAACAGCTTCCTATTTCATGCTAATGAATCCTTCTTTCAACATGTAACTTATGTCTAATCTAATAGAAACCACCTCTTATTCCACACTATTTTCTGTTACCATATGTTGCTTACATATATAATACCAGAGAATAATTGCAAAGTAATACATAATATCATATATTTGTATTGTGTGTTGTAATGAGAACATTGGAAACTTCTATTACATTTAAAAATATCTACCTATGTAATAATAAGTAACTATACTGCATTCTCAGTACTTATTGTTTTGGAAACTTAAGAGAATAAACAAGAAATAGAGATATTTAGCACCTTCTTTTCTTCTCACAAATTATTTTACTAAGCTACCATTACTGCTTCCTGTCTTTTAGCCTTTTAATCCTAATTCAGCTTTGGTCATGCTATTCTGCTCTTTAAACTTTATGAGACTACTTACTATTTGAAATGAAAGCCAAAATCAGTTGCCTCAGGTACAATGGAGTCCTGGTGTGGTGCTGTAGGATAATGCACTGAACTACAAAGTCAGCTGTTCAAACTCACCAGCCACTCCTCGGCAAACCTATACAGAGTCACTGTAAATTGAAACTGAATCCAGAGCACTTAACAACAATAATAGGATACAATAGCCTCCATAGTTCAGTTCTAATAAATGAAGATACACTCCAGGTTTTCTCTCTTATCTCCTTCCATACCACATCCATGTGGGTTCTTAACTTTCATGCATTCACTTTGTTGTTTAAGTCTGGAATTTACTTCCATTTCTATCCAAATCTTTTCTATCCTTAAGAGCCTAGCGTAAGTCCCACCTCATTAATTTTTATTCAACCACTCAAATCTACACTGCTCTCTGCTCTTTTCAACATTTATTATCTGATTAAATTGTCTTTTGTTCTTCCTTCTCAAATTGAATATGGCTAACAGAGGAGATGAGTTTCATATAGCATACAGTGCAATTCCTGTGACTTGTAGTTGAATATGAAAATAACCCCTTATCTTGGGAATATTGGTCACTGAACAAAATACAAAATCATATCTTGAAATATCTGAATTAGATACCTCTGGGTAGATGTCCTTTCAGATTTCAGTTGATCTGGATCATACCACTCATGAAGCCAACAGAAACAATTTTTAAAAAGTTGTATTAAAAATCTTTTTTGGTATCTCAGCTGAATGCATAGAGACTTTCTGATTATCTTCCTTTCAAAACTTCCATACGACTGTAGTCTACGCCAATAAATTAATAACTATGATCAAAATTTACTGCTCTGCTTTAGTCTTCTCTAAGTCCTTTACCCAGAGGTTAAGGGTTTACAAGGAATAGTACTTCTTTGCCCAGATGTTAAGAATTTGTAAGGAAAGAGTGCTTCTTTCTATGACTAGAACCAGTAATCACTAACTGTAAATCGTTAACCTCTGGATAAAGAAATTAGGAGAATAAAGGAGAGCAGTGCATTGTACTAAGGACACCTGGTGTGATGCAGTAGGATCAGCACTGAACTGTGAACCACAAAGTTGGCAAAGTACTAGCTGTTCCTTGGAAACCCTATATAGGGTTGCTATGAGTTCGAACCAATTCGATGGCACTTAACAACAACAATTGCACTAAACTCCCAAACTTATTTTATATTATCC
The DNA here is from genome assembly GCF_000296735.1 of Chrysochloris asiatica. Lineage (NCBI taxonomy): Eukaryota > Metazoa > Chordata > Mammalia > Afrosoricida > Chrysochloridae > Chrysochloris > Chrysochloris asiatica. The sequence continues at coordinate 989,435 of NW_006408930.1, read as the reverse complement.
TATCATTTCATTCTTATATGTCTGCAGATATTTAGAGTAAAATTCTTCAACTTTATTACTACAAGAACAAACAAGTTGCTTGCCTAGGAAACATTAAAGCAAATAGCCGGGTCCCCTCAGTGCAAACCCCCTTCCAAGACTAAGACTCAATGGGAATACACGCTCTGATTGGTGACCACGCTCGTCACCCATAAGGGGAAGTGAGGGAAAAACAGCAATGAAGCAGCGAGCTAAGCCCTACAATGTTCAATAGACTTCTGTGAATC
>NW_006408930.1:968419-988602 GCF_000296735.1 Chrysochloris asiatica | reverse complement strand
GAAATGTAAAGGTAGACATTTTATAGAAAGGAGGGGAGTGATTAACTTTCCAGTCTAGGAGCGGAGGTCCCTAAGACCATCAAGGGAGAAAAGGGGAGAGCAGGACCCTACCCAGAGAAGCAGTGATGCCTGAGATGGAGGCAGAGATGATGTGGAGAGATGGAGCAACGGGGGACTTTAGATCCAGAGAGGAAATGGGACTGTGTGCTTAAGACCGGGGCAATGTGGGGGCCAGGCTTGCAGGGTGTACCCTTTGGTTGGTTGATGATGCATGGAGGGGACTGGAACCATGGCAATGAGACAATATATGATAGAATGAATGTAAAATTATTGTTCTCCCATGTAAACTATCACATAAGTCACAATAAAACATTAAAAAAAAAAAAATTCTTCAACTTTATACTTATCCGAACTCAGCTATCGCTGCCTCTGTGGTGAGTGTCCCAACTTTTCTTCCTGTCTCACTGATAACTTCTTCTGACCAAAATACTTAAAAATAGCACCATCACTAGTCTCTGTATCTTGGTTCCGCTCTTTATGCATTGTTGTTGTTAAATGCCGTTGAGATGGCTCCAACTCATGTCAACACTGTATAGGGTTTCCAATGAGTGGCTAGTGAGCTTGAATAACCGACCTTGTGGTTCAAACTGACTTTGCAGTCCTCTACTTTTCCTATAGGTCTGTCACTCCACTGGAGCATATATTTAGTCCTACTTAATTGAGACTTCAGGATGTACAAAGTGCTTGATCTGCAGAGGGATAAAAGAGGCCACAACAACTGCCCTCCAAATGAATTCAATATTTATTATGATATTTTAAAGGATTATAGAAATTGTATGGTTTTTAAATTACTCTAATATTCTGATCATTTTATTTTGTATAGGCTTGAGTCAGTTAGTCACCTTAGAACTGGAAGGAAACAATCTCAGTGAAACCAATGTGAAACCTTTAGCTTTCAAACATCTTAAGAACCTGTCCTACATGCGTCTAGGAAAAAATAAATTTAGAATTATACCACAGGGTCTTCCTGCTTCTATTGAGGTATCTATATTTTCCTTATGCTTTAAATGTTATATATATATATATTTTTTTTTTTTTAATTAAATGTTTTTATTTTGGATTGAGTGAAAGTTTACAGGGCACATCATCAGCTTCACATTCAACCATTCATATAGCTTGTTTCATTACTAAATGTTATATATTTTAAATGCAATATACTACAAAAAAACATATACCATATTTAAGAAGACTATTTGATACATATTAAACTCTGTAGTGTATAGGTGATGTTAAACAGAATCTACTATAAACTGATTAGTTTTTGTTCTTAAAACATTACAAAGTTATTAGTAAATTTATAATACCAATAGAGACCACTGATTAAGTGAAAAATGATCCTGATGACATGTCTTTGGGAGAATGGGAAAGGTGAACTGAGATTTGAAACAGAAATTACAACTTGCAAAAAATATCCTGACTTACAAGACAGTTACTAAAGTGTACCAATCCAAAACCATGATGTTCATCAAAAAATAAGCTCAAATGCTTAAAAGTTTGTCTAGTTTGTCCAGGCCTATATATTCCAATGTAAAACCACAGACAAAATTATCTAATAGTAACTCTGGACTTATGTGCTTCAGAAAGACAAAGGACTTTTCTAGCAACTCTGAATTACAAATTTCGACCAATGCATGATAGTCCTATGACTAGTTCCAAACTTCAAAGTCTTAAGCATTTTTTTAACTAAGAACTGAGATGCAGAAAGTTGATAAAATTGTCAGGACCCAACTGGAACCCAAGTTTCCTTAACTGAGACAGTTTCTAATCATTCAGCCAGATATTAGGATGGAGTTTCTCATACAAGTGACCAGACAAAATATTATCTTTTTATTTTACACTATTGCCATAGACACCATCCTTCCTATCTCCAAACTAAAAGACAGAATTTATTAAAATATTAAAGAAAAGTGGTTCTAGTATCTGGCTTTACATCAAAACACAACTTGAACATTACACAAAGTAATGCCTCTTTATTTCACATTTGAACTTACTGTCCCTGGTTTCTCTGTATAATGGATGTACTCTTACTAGCTTGGGAAATTACAGACACACATGTGTATACACATTATATATCCTTCTTAAAAGTCACTTCTCCATGCCTTCTCCACTTAAATATGTATCCTGAAAACTGTCTCACATCCATACATAAAATGTCATCTCATTCTTTACTATTGCTGTAGAATTTTCAATGTATGGATGGATTTACAACTTACTTAACTAGTCTCTTACTAAGGTACATTTAGGTTGGAATCTACACATTTTAAATATAGTAGATAATTCTCATATGCAGTCAAATTTGGGGATTACTAATCTAATTTAATACCCTTAATCGACATAAAGGCAAAAGCAAAGAACTGGACATTTCTTTACTCATTTCTAACAAATACCAAAATTAAGTGACAAAGAGGGAAATCATCATAATATGAATAGAAAGTGACAGTGAAGACATATGCTAATCATACTTATGAATTCCAAAAAGAAAGCATAGAGAATTTTGTAATTCAAATCCTTTCAAGGAAAACACCCACTAAAACAAACTAAATTTAATTTGAAGACAGTTAGCTATTTAAAAACTACTAATAAGTCTAGAAAACTTTACCCTAAATTCAAATTAAGATTCTTAATGAATCTAAATTGATTTGTTTTAATTAAATTAACTATAATATAAGCAAGTCTAAAACAATTCAGCATAATACACACAAATAGTGGGAAGCTTGAGTTCAGATGAGTTTCTCTTATGTATTAGCCAGGTAATGTTTGGCAGGTCTTGCAATCTCTACAAGTCTAACTTTCCCCACTGGAAAAATGGAAATGATAGCTTTCTACCAACTTTCCAGGATTTTGAAGTCCACATATGATAAATTATGTGAAAAAGTATTATAAACTAAAAAGCTTTATATACCTATTATTGTTAAGTTGTTGTTGTTAAGTGCCATCAAGTCAGTTCCGACCCATAGCGACCCTGTACAGGGTTTCCGAGGGTGTAAATCTTTACGGGAGTAGCAAGCCTCATCTTTCTCCCGCGGAGCGGCTGGTAGTTTCGAACCGCTGACCTTAAGGTTCGCAGCCCAATTTGTAACCACTACGCTACCAGAGCTCCTTATACCTATTATAGTGTACTATATTTTGAAACACTGTTTGCCTAGAAAAATGAAAAAGATTTACTTAACTCCATAACCATGAAAAATAACATATTTTATTTTATTACTTAGAAATGTTAGCATCTTAAAAAAAATGAACTCACTTGAAACTTTAGATAATACTGAGAATAGTCACATAAGCTATTTTAGTCTCTGAATAATTTAACATATTTATCAACTAACAGAAAAGGAAGAAAAATAATAGTCTTTTTATTTAATTTTAGGAATTACACCTGGAAAATAACCAAATTGAAGAAATAACTGAAACTTGTTTCAAATATACAAGACTAATAAGTGTCATTGTACTTCGTTACAATAAAATTGAAGAAAACAGGATTGCTCCTTTAGCCTGGATAAATCAGGAGTAAGTCTGTGCTACAACTGGACTGCTAGTAAACAGAGAATACAAATTGGCAGTGCCAAGTGAGGGCGGTGATGGCGGCACTGAGGGAGTCTGAGAGACAAGCATTTCTTATTTAACTCCCAACCTTTCTATTTAATCAATCACTTCACGGAACTTATAAACTGTTCATTACTAGTGTTAGGATTACTTTGGTTACTAATATTATTGTCAAAGTAGATGGGAAATAGGGGAGTGTGTTCTCCAACAGGTGAAAAGAGGGAATGGGGCAAGAGCCTTAGGAGACTCAAGAGGATCCTGAAATAAACAAGAGCATTATCTATATTTCCCAGACTATCTGGTCAATTAGCAACCTTTTCTAGGTACCCCAGTTTAATCTCCAATCCTAGGTATGCCAGGTCATTAAATAAAATGGTGAACAAAAGCTAAACAAACAAAAACCAACTCTCCTTCCTAACCATAGATAATTTTAGAGCTAGATGATCTAAGGTCAGATAGGACTCCTGAATTTAATTTCTGATTCAACCATTTGGCTATAAGAGATATTTCTGGGACCTCTTTGGACCCCCCAAAATTTTAGAGTTTATTCCTCTCTAATAGAACTCAAAGTAGAAGGAGAAGGAATATAACACATTGGTAAGAACAAGAGAATCACAGCCCAGCAACCCAAGCCTGTTAAATACTCAACCTTGTTGGATAGTTGGCTTCAGAAAGTTTGTGGAAAATCCCATTACCTTTCAAATTCATTTTCCCACAAACTTTTGGAAGTTCCCTCGTATTTAGAATCATTACTATGAACTGAGTGCTTTTAAGAAAACGGACTAGCATCAAGATTGGCATTCTCAAAATTTAGAGTTCATATTCATTACCCTGATCTTCCATCTTGTTTACTTTTTTCTTTGCTGCAGAAATCTGGAATCAATTGATCTCTCTTACAACAAAATCTATCATGTCCCTTCCTATCTACCAAAGTCCTTGCTGCACCTAGTGCTAATTGGGAATCAAATTGAACGGATTCCTGGCTATGTGTTTGCTCACATGGAGCCTGGCCTGGAATATTTGTATTTGTCATTTAACAAACTTGTGAATAACGGAGTGGACCCTGTTTCTTTCTATGGGGCATACCATTCTCTGAGAGAATTATTTCTGGATCACAATGATTTCAAATTCATACCACCTGGGATACAGGACATGAAAGCACTACATTATCTGAGGCTGAACAACAACAAGATACGGTAATTTTTGTTTTTTTCAAGTATACATTTAAATTGTTGGGTTAAATGATTTCAGCATTTTAATCTTGCATAAACTTCAAAACACTACAGCAAGGGAAAACATAATAAATTATTTGATTGAACAAGACTGACAAAATGTTAATAATTGTTGGCGCTGGGTGATATGTATATAAAATGAATTACAATTTTTTTTTCAATTTTATATATCAATTTCCATAATAAAAAGAACATAATAACTTAATATTCAGAACCCTTTGAGACAAGTTCAAATGACGTTTTAAAGCACTAAAAACATTATGGTGTTACTCCCAAACCACTTTTATATATAATGAAAAAATGCATCTATAAAATACAAAATCTATATATATTCTAAAAATAAAAAATAAAACTGCTTCTATCTAGATTTTCCTGAGGGTATAATTCTGAAAAAAATTAATGAGTTTCTACTTTTTCATTTGGGGAACACATTTTTCTATGTGTTTAGTCTACTAACTCAGTGATCCAGCTATGCCTAGATACCATGAATATCTTAAAAATGAGTCGGTACTACTTTGCTAGAGCAGTCTTCTTCATTCACAGGGACACAGAGAGACAGCAACACTAAGACCTTTTAGTTCTGTCATTGAGGTTTATACCTATATCTTTTCCCCATCTCAAGAATTCAAAATGGTAGTACAGAGGCTCAGTAGGATAAGTACTGGATTACAAACCACAAGGCTCGAGCTTAACAGTGGCTCAGAGGGAAAAAGAGTACGCTTTCTGTTCCCTCAAAGATTTACAGACTCAAACCCTATACAGATTGCTATGAGTTGGAACTGCCTTCATGGCACTTAACAACAACAACAACAAAATTGCAAATAAATGTAATTATTAAAAAGGAGCAATAGATTATAAAAGGGATGGGAGAAGAGGTGGAGGCGGGGAAGGATAGGAAATAGACTGGTATGTGTATTGCTGCTATTGTTAAGTGCCATCAAGTTAGTTCTGACTCACAGACACTCTGTATAGGGATTCTGAGGAGTGGTGGATGAGTTTAAACTGCTGACCTTGAGGTAAGTAGTTCAGTGCTTATCCTACATGCCACAGCAGGGCTCCAGTATGTGCATATTGTTGTTGCAAGTGCTGGTTGTCATTCACAGTGGCCCTGTATAGAGTTTCCAAGGAGCAGCTGGTGGATGTGAACTACCAATCTTGCAGTTAGCAGTCTAATACAGCACAACATACAGCATAGTATAGATCTATAGTTACTTCTTTCTTATACTAGCTCCAAAGCATTGTTTTTGTCTTTTATTTCACTGATTCAATATTAAGGGAGGGGTGTGTATGTATAGGGAGGGGTGCATGTGAGAGAGAGAGAAGAGTAGGAACCCATGGCAATAGTCTATTTTTATCTGTTGTTGTGGTTAAGTGCCATTGAGTCAATTCCGACCCTGGGTGGTGAGCTAGAACCACTGAACTTGCAGTTCAAAGGACTTTGCAGTCTGACGCATTTGTGAATTGCATCTAATTTCTTGCAAGATACTTAATACATTTGTAATATAATTAACACATAAATGCTACTGTGATAGAAAAATTAGCCAGTAACAATTCATAGTCACATAGGACACAGTATAGCTGCCCAGTAGGAGCTCTGGTAGCGTAGTGGTTACGAATCGGGCTGCAAACCTTAAGGTCAGCGGTTCGAAACTACCACCCACTCTGAGGGAGAAAGATGAGGCTTTCTACTCCCGTAAAGATTTACACCCTCGGAAACCCTGTACAGGGTCGCTATGGGTCGGAACCGACTCGATGGCACTTAACAACAACAACAACAGTGTTTCTAAGACTGTAAATCTTCACAGAAGCAGACTGCCACATCTTTCTCCCTCAGCACAGCTGGTGGGTTATAGCCCACCTTTCGATTAGCCACAAAAAACTTAACTACCCAATAACCAGAAGTACTTCTGTGAAAGTCAGTGAATTATGACATTGCTATCAAATGCTAACTAGGGGTCAAGACAACTTGTTTTCTACTAGAGGTCACTGATCTAAGGAAACTAAACCATTAGATGAGCACCATTAAAAATAATTTTATTTGAGGTATATCAGAGAGAACTGAACTAACAACTACATAAGAAAAGACATAAATTCCTACTCAATAATATTTCAATTATGCTTAAAGAAACCCAACTTTTAATTGTGAACTGAGTGAAGGTTTAACGAGATCATCAGTTTCACATTCAACAAATCATATACTTTGCTTCATTACAATGATTGCAATCTCATACCAACAGTTTAACTATTGCATTCCTCCCTGTGTCCCTGCTACCTTCATCTTTCCTCTGCTAACTCCCTCTAATTGTATTTTGCCTGCATTCATGTTAACATGTGTCTACCCGCTACACCATGAATAATTTTCCCTCTCCAATTCCCCCTTTTAACCACTGGAAAAACAATGTGGGGACCATGTCTGACTTCCCTTAGCTTCACAAGGGGGAAAGAGAATCAAACTCAAAATCAGCACAAGCCTGATTCCTATCACGCACAGGTCAGACATGCTTCCACCCTACAACCTTCTTTACCCTCTTTTGACACCAACCATCTGTCCCACAGCAGTCTGTGCTTCACATCTGGGTTCAACAGGCCACTGCATTGGCCACACAGAACTCATAACAATACTCACAATTATTGGGTTCATTAGGGAATGAACACCATCTGAGAATGCAGCAGCTCTCCAGTCAGGAATGCCTCTTGTCTGCCCACTACAGGCACATGTCGCTCTTGTGAACGTGGGGGAAAAGAAGGAATTACACGTTTTCCATCACCTGTGTGAATCTGCTCTGTCAGGCCTCCCTCTGTTACTAAAACGAATCACAACATAATTACACTAAGCCCTGTTATTTACCAGTCAGTCTCCCTGCACTTCTCTAACCTTTCTTTTGAAGTTCAGGATTACAGAATTTTCATCTACATCTCTCTGTTTCATTTGGTTATTCGTGTCTTTATTGTAGAGGGCCAGTGTAGTATGTCTACCTACTTCCTTTTGCCAGAAGTCTCAATTATATCTTAATATCATTAATAAAATCATTGGAAGGCACAAAAGAAAGGAGATAATTAAAAAGGGTAAGAGGGTCTTTTGTTTCCAGATAAAATGGAGAAGACAGTTACAACGAGGACTCAAATGGGTGATGGAAAACTGAACTTATAAGACAAAGGCATTTTCTCACAAACTCTTGAAGTCCGCTTGTATCCCCATTCCTCCTACTAAGTACCGATAAAATCCTTGGACATTCAATATAAAGAAAACATAAAGTAATTCAGCTACGGACCTTAGTACTTTAGAACACAATGATTTCCTTGGGTTTTCTTTTGCCTCATATACCTCAGAATGGTAAAAGATTATTATTTGGATCATTGGTGACTTGTATGTGTATTTTTTCTAGGAATATTCTTCCAGAACAAATCTGCAAAACTGAAGATGATGGCGATTCAAGTTTGGAACATCTTCATTTTGAAAATAATTACATTAAAACAAGAGAAATATCACCCTATGCATTTTCATGTATAAGATCTTACTCAAGTATTGTTCTTAAACCACAAAACATCAAGTAATTCAAAAGTATTCTTTGTCATTTATAAGAATGTACTCATAATAAATTTGTTATAACATGTCGTAATTAAGAGAGATACAATTCTTTCATATTCAATATCATTAAGATAATCAATCTGATTCAGCAATTCACAGATTTTTGTTGTTGTTTGTGAGCTGTTAAGGTGGTTCCAACCTACAGTGACCCTGTATAGTGTTTCCAAGGAGTAGCTGGTGAACTTGAACTGCCGACCTTGCAATTCAAGCCAACTTTGCAGTCCAGCACATTAACCCACAGTGGCACACCAGGACTCCAATTCACAGATACATAACCAAAAATAGACCTACCTAGCATTTCCTTTTTGTTGTTAGGTGCCAACAAGTCAGTGATTTGTAGTGACCTTTGTACAAGAGAATGCAACACTGCCAGGTTCTGTGCAATCCACAAAATTTTTGCTGTTTGTGCCGTCTGTTGCAGTCATCTTCTAGTGGGTCCTCCTCTTTTTTGCTGACCCCCAATTTCAACAAGCATGATATCTTTCTCTAGGGACTGATCCTTCATGGGACCATGTCCAAAGTACGAGAGAAAAGTCTTCTATTCTAAAGGTATTCTGGTTGTACTTCTAACACAAATTTGTTTGTTCTTCTGGAAGTCCATGCTATCTTTAATATTCTTCACCAAACATTATAATTTAAATGCATTTATATTCTTCTATAGTCTTCCTTATTCATTGTAAACTTTTACATGCATATGAGGTGATTGAAAACAAAATAGCTTGGGTCAGGTGCAGCACCTTAGTCTTCAAACTGGTATCTTTGCTCTTCAATGCTTTAAAGATAGATGTCTTTTGCAGCCGATTTGCCTAATTCAGTATGTCATTTGAAATTCTGACTGCTGCTTCCACAAGTGTTGGTTAATCCAAGCAAAACGAAGTCTTTGACAACTTCAATCTTTTCTCCATTTATCATGTTATTTATTGGTCCAGTCATGAGAATTTTTGTTTTCTTCACATTGAGATGCAATCCATACCGAAGGCTGAGATCTTTTACCTTTTTAAGTCTTCTTCACTTCCAGCAAGCAAGGTAGTGCCAACTATTATGTTGCATAATGACCCTTTAATCCAGATGCCACGTTTTTATACATAATCCAGTATCTCAGATTATTTGTTTAGCATACAAACTGAATATGTATGGTGAAAGGAGACAACCTTGAACACACACCTTTGGTAATTTTGAACAAGCATTCCCTTGGTTTGTTCTAATGACTGATTCTTAGTATATGCACAGGTTTCTCATGAACACTAATCAGGTGTTTTGAAATTTTTATTCTCTGAAAAATTATTCATAGTTTATGATTCACATAGATGAATGTCTTTCAATAGTCAATAAAATGCAAATAAACCTCTTTTGACATTCTCTGCTTTTAGCCAAGATACATCTGACATGAGCAATGATATCCCTAGTTCCAAGTCTTATTGTGAATTCAACTTGAATTTAATTTCTGGCAGCTCCCTGTAGATGTCCTGCTGCAACCATTTTAAAATTATCTTCAGGAAATATCTACTTGCATGTTAATTTCCACATTCTGTTAGGTCAACTTTTCTTGGAATGAGCACAAATATGGATCTCTTCCAATCAGTTGATCAGGTAAGCAGTCTTCCAAATTTCAAATTTCATATTGCCACATCAGTTTGTTGAAACATTTCAATTTGTATTCATTCCATCAATTCTTGGAGACTTCTTTTTCACCAATGCCTTTAGTGATGCTTAGGCTTCTTCCTTCAATATCATTGGCTCTTGATCATATACTACCTAATGAAATGGTTGAACACAGATAATTTATTTTTGGTACAGTTATGGAGTACTTCATCCATCTTCTGTTTTGTTTACATCTTGCTGCATGTGAGGTTACTAAAAATATCATGGCTTGGGTCAGGCACACCTTAGTCCTCAAGCTGACATCTTGTGCAGCAGATTTGCCTAATGCAATAATATTTCCTTTGATTTCTTGACTGCTGCTTTCATGAGTGTTGATGGTTGATCCAAGAAGAATGAAGTCCTTGACAACTTCAATCTTTTCTCCATTGATAAGAATGTTGTTTACTGATCCTGTGGTGAGGATTTTTGTTTTCTTTACATGGAGATGTAATCCATACCAAAGGCTGTGCTCTTTGATTTTCATCAGTAAGTATTTTAAGTCCTCTTCACTTTCAGCAAACAAGGTTGTTTCATCTGCATATCACAGGTTGTTAATGAGTTTTCCTCCAATTCTGATGCCACGTTTTTCTTTATAGAACCCAGCTTCTTGGATTATTTGCTCAGCATACAGGTTGAATAAGTATGATGAAAGAATACAACCCTATCACACACCTTTCGTAATTTTAAACCATTCAGTGTTCCCATGTTCTGTTCGAACAACTGCCTCTTGATCCATGTACAGATTCCTCATGAACACAATTAAGAGTTCAGTAATACTAATACTTTGCAATGTTGTCCATAGCTTGTCATGATCCACATAATTGAAAGCCTTTACATAGTCAATAAAGCACAGGTAAACATCTTTTTGGTATTCTCTGCTTTCAGTCAAGATCCATCGGACATCCCTCGTTCCACATCCTCTTCTGAATCCGGCTTGAACCTCTGGAAGTTCTCTGTCAGTCTATGCTTGCAGCCATTTCTATATTACCTTTAGTAAAACTTAACTCACATGGGGTATCAAAGATATTTTCTGATGATTTCCGCATTCAATGATTTCCATTGGGTCACCTCTCTTTGGAATGGGCACAAATAGGGACCTCTTCCAATTAGTTTGTCCAGATAGTTGTCTTCCAAATTTCTTGGCAGAGATGAGTGAGTGCCTCCTGTGCCGCCTCACTTTCATTCATTTAATGCCAAAAGGGATTTATGGTCTACTTAAATAAAATACACACAACTTACTAGAATGGATATAGCTACTAAAAATGATATTTATAGAATGTTTGAAACAGCACAAAACACTGATTATATTCTCACGTTAAGGAGGGAAAGTAGGATACAAAACAGGGTTGGTATGAGGCGGAACCAATTCGATGGCACTTCACAACAATGACATATACATTTTTTTTTTTTAAGTTTTTATTGTGAAATCACTGATGGTGTACACATCCATCCATCTTCTTTTGATGCTTTCTGCATCATTCAATATTTTGCCCATGGAATCCTTCAATATTGTAACACAAGGCTTCAATGTTGTCTTCAGTTTTTTCAGCTTGAGAGATGCTGACTGTGTTCTTCCGTTTTGATTTTCTAACTGCAGATATTTGCACACTTCATTACAAAACTTTACTTTGTCTTTTCAAGCTGCCTTTTGGAATCTTCTGTTCAGCATTTTTAGTTCATCATTTCTTCTAGTTGCTTTAGCTTCTGTATGCTCAAGGGCAAGGTTCAGAGTCTCTTCTGACATCCATTTTGGTCTTTTATTCCTTTCCTGTCTTTTGAAAGACTTTTTACTTCATTTATGTATGGAGTTCTTGGTGTCATCCCACAACTCCTCTGGTCTTCAATCATTAATATCTAATGTATCAACTCTGTTCTTGAGATGGTCTCTAAATTTAAGTGGGATATATTCAAGGTCATATTTTGGTTCTCAGGGACTTGTATTAATTTTCTTCACTTTAGTCTGAGCTTGCATTTTAGCAACTTATGGTCTGTTCCACAGATGATCCTGGCTTTGTTTTGGCTGATGATAATGAGCTTCTTTATTGTCTCTTCTCATCGATATAGTCAATTTGATTCCTGTGTATTTCATCTAGTGAGGTCTGTGTATATAGTAGCCACTGATGTTGTTGGAAAAAGGTATTTGCAATTAATAAGTTATTTGTCTTGCAATATTCTATCATGGGATCTCCAGTATACTTTCAATCACCAAGGCAGTATTTTAAAATTACTAATCCTTCCTGGTAGGAGCTCTGGTAGCATAGTGGTTACGAATCGGGCTGCGAACCGGAAGGTCAGCAGTTTGAAACTACCAACTGCTCCGTGGGAGAAAGATGAGGCGATCTGCTCCTGTAAAGATGTACAGCCTCAGAAACCCTATTCAGGGTCGCTATGGGTTGAAACCGACTCCACGGCACTTAACAACAATAACAACAATCCTTCCTGGAATGGCACTGTAAGATAAGCACTGGAATGCTAACCACAAGGTCAGGGATTCAAACCCACCAGTCATTCCTCTGATACCTTATTCAAGGTCACGATGATGATTCAGAATTGACTCAATAGCACTTAACAACAACAATCCTTCCTCTTTGTTTCTGCATTTCAATCACCAGTAATTATCAAAGCACCTTGATGGTGTGTTTGATCCATTTCAGACTGAAGAAGTTGGTAGAATTCTTCAGTGTCATCACCTTTGGCTTTAGTGGTTGGTATATAATAAAGTTGAATTATAGTCTTATTAACTTTTCTGTTAGTGAAGGTAAAAAACATTTGGTCTTTACCTCTAGAGAGATGTCATCAAATTACAAAGTTTTCTCATAAGAATAGTGCTATGTACAGCTGAGTTAGACAACGAGAATCTGGAACAAAATATACATACCCTTTATAATTAATCTGAGAACTGCTAGTTGTGGGTAACTTGTTAAGTCCCTTTAAAAGTTTTTTATGGATGTTACCAGCAGGAAGAAACAAAAACAATAACAGCAGTTTGAATGACTACTACAAGAACAAGCAAGTTGTTTGCAGGGGAGCCATCAAGGCAAGAGGTCGGGTACCCTCAGGCCAAACCCCCTTCCAAGACTGAGACTCAAGGGGAATACACGAGCAGGCATGTGGTCTTGCTTGTGACCATGTTGGTCTACCGGTAAGGGAAAATGGGAGAAAAACAGCAATGAAGTTGTGAACTAAGTCCAACCATGTTTAATAGATTACTGTCAACCTGGACTGAGACCTGGTTGGCCAGCAGTATGGCAAGAACTGAGGACTCCTGGGCCCAGGGACAGGGACATGGCCACAGAGGACTAGAATGGAGAGTGAAATGTCCAGCTTATATGAAGTGAGGGGAGATGCACAAGAACATCCATACTTGTAGCTAATACCTGTTTGACCTGGCTTTAATGGCTGGATGATCAGAACTCGACTAGAGGAAGAGGGGAAAAAAAGAGTAATCTGCTACAGTTTGATGAATTTGACCTATACTTATGGATGTAGTAGGTCAAAAGAGGGACGAATCTTTACAGCGAGTATCATTCCCACCCCCCTAGGTACATAAGGTTGACAGGGATGGGCAACAACAATGGCTACCCAAAATGGCAGGGCTACAAAGGCACGAAGTGTCTGGTTTACAAGCTTTCAAGAGGTAGCCTAGTTTCAGAAGATATTGGGAAGGTAGAATCTCCACTGAGTGGTTTCCATCCTGTTTGGACGGGGCTGGTAAAGGAGATGGGGATAAGATTATTGTGGTTCAACAGTGAATAATTATTATCAGGACTGACTGTGAGTGTTGCAAATGTAAAGGTAGACCTTTTGTAACAAAAGGAGGAGACTGGTTGATGTTGCACTGCAGGAGCGGAGGACCCTGGGACAATCAAGGGAGAAAAGCGGAGAGCGGGACCCTACCCAGAGAAGCAGTGATGCCAGAGATGGAGGCAGAGACTATGACTTGGAGCGATGGAGTGGCTGGGGACTCAGGACTCAGGGAGGGAGAGGGGCTGTGTACTGACAACAAGGGGGCAGGCTCGCAGGATATACTCTTTGGTTGTTTGAATGGTTATGTATTACTGAGTGCTTCGGTGTACAGACAAAAAAAAACCAAACAAACAAAAAGAAAAACAGAGGGAATGGAAGCAAATGTTGTTGAATGATGATACATGGAGGGGATTGTAATCATTGCAATGAAACGAAATATGATAGGGTGAATGTAAAGCTGATGTTCTCCCATGTAAATTATCACTCAATTCACACTAAAAACTGAAAAATAAAGTTGAAACAATTATATATGGATATTATGGTTCAAGACTACCTTAAGAAGGAAGTCAACAAATTTTTATCAGTGGACTAATAAGAGAACACATTCATAAATTCTATTTTTTATTTTTTGCTGCCAATATACTTCTAAAGGTAGAAACAAAATGTTTTTTTACCTTCACTAATTTTCAGTAAAGGAGCTCTGATAGTGTAGCGATTACGAATCAGGTTACTAACCTCAAGGTCAGCAGTTCAAAACTACCAGCTGCTCAGCAGGAGAAAGATGAGGCTTTCTGCTCCTATAATGATTTACAGCCTTGGAAGCCCTGTACAGGGTTGCCATCTGTACACGGACCAAGAGGCAGTTGTTTGAACAGAACATGGGAACACTGAATGGTTTAAAATTAAGAAATGTGTGTGACAGGGTTGTATTCTTTTGCCATATTTACTCAATTTGTATGCTGAACAAATATTCTGAGAAGCTGGGTTAGATGAAGAAAAATGTGGCATCAGAATTGGAGGAAGACTCATTAACAACCTTTGATATGCAGATGATACAACCTTCCTTGCTGAAAGTGAAGAGGACTTAAAATACTTACTGATGAAGATCAAAGATCACAGCCTTCAGTAAGGACTGCATCTCAATGTCAAGAGAAAAAAAAAATGCTTACCACTGGATCAATAAACAACATTCTTATCAACAGAGAAAAGATTGACGTTGTCAAGGACTTCATTCTTCTTGGATCAATTATTAATACTCATGCAAGCAGCAGCCAAGAATTCAAACAACATATTGCATTAAGCAAATCTGCTGCACAAAACCTTTTTAAAGTGTTGAAGAGCAAAGATGTCAGCTTGAAGACTAAGGTACACCTGACCCAAGCCATGGTATTTTCAATAATCTCATATGCATGTGAAAGCTGGACAGTGAATAAGGAAGACCGTAGAAGAATTGATTCATTTGAGTTATGGTGTTAGAGGAGAATATTGAAAGTGCCATGGTCTGCCAAAAGAACCAATAGATCCATTTTGGAAGAACTGCAGCCAGAGTGCTCCTTGGAGGCCAGGATGGCCAAACTTCGTCTCTCATACTTCAGACATATTGTCAGGAGGGACTACTCGCTGAAGAAGAATATCGTGTTTGGTAAGATGGAGGGTCTGGTAGCGTAGTGGTTACTAATTGGGCTATGAAATGCAGGTAAGCAGTTTGTAACTACCAGCTGTTCCGCGGGAGAAAGATGAGGCTTTCTGCTCTCATAAAGATTTACAGCCTCGGAAAGCCTGTTCAGGATCGCTATGAGTCGGAACCAACTCCACAGCACATAACAACAGAGAAAAAGAGGAAGACCTCCAGCGAGATGGATTAGCAAAGTGGCAGCATCAATGGGCTCAAGTGTGGCAACAATGGTGAGGCTGGCCCAGGATCAGGCAATGTTTGGTTCTGCTGTACATAAGGTGACTATGAGTTGGTACTGACTCAATGGCACCTAACAACAATAACAACAATTTTCTGTAAGACTCTATGCTATGACTACTGATAAAAATAAGTACTGGCTTAGCTTTAGTTCCTTCTATTAATTTAAAGTGTAAAATTAATGCTGTTACAAAATTAATTTCCAGATTTTGATCATTATATTTTGGTAATATAAGTAAATAATATCAGAAGAAAGTGAGAAAAGGATATATATGTTTCTGCATGCCAAAATACAATTTATAAATAGTAACAAAATGTTGTAAAATCTATTAATTTTTCTAACTGGTCAATATCAATAGATTCTATGGATTCCAGTGCAGTTTGTTTAAAGTACAGGCTCATTACCTTTAATTATAGTCTTACAAATGTAAACGTAAAACAAATTTAAAAACATTTTTTGCTCTAATTTGCTCAATGCATCCTTTTATTCAGATTAATTTAACATACATTCATTAGAATTTACTATGGTGGACATTGGGTTGCTAACTACAAGGTCAACAGTTCAAATCTACCAGCCGTTCTGTGGGATAAAGATGGGATAAACATTTACAGCCTTAGCAACCCTATACAGGGCCACTATGAGTCAGAACAACTCGATGGCACTTAACAAGAGGCCCTACTAAAACCACATACTACAATTTTCATTATATAATTGTCTTTCATCTTTGTATTTGCTAAAACAAATAGTTAAATACATATACACCAATTACAGAGTTCTGGTGTGGTGCTGTAGGTTAATGCACTGGACTGCAAAGTCAGTTTGAACCTCGAGGTAGGAGATTCAAGCTCACCAGTTGCTCCTCGGAAACTCTATAGAGAGTCGCTACGGGTCTGAACTGAATCGGTAGCACTTAACAACAACAACATAGCGATTATGACAACTTCTCTTTTTATTGTCAGTTTTTGTCTTCATAAAACACAAATTTCCTTCTTGGCACACTCTATCAGTTATAGTTTGGAAGTACAGAAAAACAAAAACATTGTTGTAGAGTTGATTCCAACTCATAGTAACCCAGTAAAAGATTTCCAAGGCTGTAAATCTTTACAGGAGTAGAAAGTTTTATCATTCTGTGGAGGAGCTATTGGGTCTGAACTGATTACCTTATTGGTTAGTAGTGTAGTGCTATCCTTTGGCAGTTTACTCAAAATTTTTTAAAAGTTTAGTTATTCAATATTTTAGTAGTTATCTCACCTACAATTTCACATAAACATCACAAACTTACTATGAAAATCAAAGAAGAATGTACAACATTTGAAAATATGGTACATGTGGTGAGTGCAGTTACTGTGAAAATTTCACATAAATTCGAGAGAAGCAAGAATATTCAACCAAAGTTGACCATTTTATGGGCAACTTTTGAGATATGAAAGTTTGACATACACCATTTGAGCTAATGTAATTTTAAGTCCTTTTTTCTAAGTCTTCTCTAGGAATTTCTAAGTCTTATCTAGGAATTTAAGATTGTAGTGGGAACAATAGTCTAACAGTGAAATAGCTATGACCTTAATTATCTAAATGACTGCTCCAATAGCATCGAAGCCTGCCTAACAAATCACAGTGAAGACAAAGTCATCCTCAGCAGTCTTGTAGTTACTCTAAGAGACTTGGCCCCAGAGACTGTAGAGAAGGCATACACTGAGCACTTACTGTGCAAGTCTCTCCCCACATGCTGGGACAATATGCTGGCAGAAGCTCTAAAAATTGAAAATCAGATGGACTGATGAAAGCCATACTTAAGAGAATATGTTTATTTGAAACTCAAGAGACGTGTTTATTTGAAATGATCTTATAATTTTTTTTACAACACCAAGGCCTTGGAAACCCTGTGCAGGGTCACTATGAGTCAGAACCAACTCTATAGTACTTAACAACAAACAACAAAGGCATATATAATAATTTACATCTCCAAGGGGGCGCATTCTGCAAGTCTGTCTCCTGGCCGCCAAATCTTATTCCCTCTTTTCTCATGAATCTAGAGTCCTCAGCTACTCCCTCATTCCATGTCCCCATCTCTGCCTCCATCTCTGGTATCTCTGTTTCTCTGGATAAGTTCTCGCATTCCACTTGTGCTCTTCTCCCTTGATGGTCCTCTGTTTCTGTACTGTAAGACTAACTACTTTCCCATTTTTGTTACAAAACTTCTACTTTTATCATTGTGATGGTAGTAATTAGTCATGATAACAATTACTCACTAATGAATAATAAAAATCTTATCTACATCTTTTTACCAGATCCATCTAGACAAGATTAAATCTATTCAGTGGGGGCTCTTTCCCCCCCACATACTATTAAACTAAACTCCCCCTTGAAACCTTGTAAACCAGTCACTTCGTGCTTATTTTAATTCGCCCCCTCATTTTAGGTAGCCAATGTGTAAGTTGCCCAACCCTATCTACCCTGTGTACAGAGGGGATAGCATTGATACATCATGTGATGACGCCTTCCTCTCTGTTGGTATTTACAGCTACTACCTCCATGAATATCGGTCAAGCTCATCAACTTGTAGCAATTTACCCTCTCTTCCTTTACAAAAATCGTTTTGTTCTATCTTCCTCTAGTCAAGTTCTGATTATCAAGCCAATGAGGCTAGGTCAAATGGGTACTGTTTGTATCTTTGGGTGCCCTGTGCATCTCCCCTCACTTCATATCAGCTGGATGCTTCACTCTCAGGTCTAGCCCCCTATGGCTATGTCCTTGTCCATGGGCTCATGTGTCCCAGGTCTCACAACACTTTGGATCAACCAGCCCTTCCGTTTCTCGCTCTCATCTTTAGGTCAACGGTGATCTGCGGAACGTGGTTGAACTCAGCCCATTTCTTCATTGCTGCCTCTCCCCCTCTTTCACTCAGCAGTAGACCAATGTGGTCGCCAGCAAGCTTACATGCCTGTTCATGTGTTCCCTTTGAGTTTCAGTCTTAGAGGGGAGTTTGCCCTGAAGGAACTTGATTGATTGCCTTGAAGGCTTCCCGGCGAACAACTTACTTATTCTTGTATAGTAAGGAAATTATTATATTAGGCATCAGGAGACCTGGGTACCTATTTTAGTCTCTAATAACGAGCTATGCAGTCATTTTACTTCTCTAGAATTCATTTGATTTAATTAATCATAAGCTAGTCATACTGCCATTTTTGTTTTGGGTTTTTCCTGCTGATCTTTCTTTGAAGATGTATCTTGCGTTGCTCTAGCTGTTCCAGGCTGGTCTGCTTGTCCTTTCTAGTGGGAATGTCCTATCACTTCAGAAGGTTCTGGATGGGGCTCAGGATTCCACCTAAGGTCCTATACTTTGCAAAGGCTCCACATGAGGCCTATTTCACTGGGTAAGTTCTAGAACTCCTTTCAGGTATTCCAATTAGTTATAGGCTGAAGGCGGGCTTACAAGCTTTCTGTAATCATGTTTTCCAACATCCCTTTCTATTCAACTCAAGTGTACATTTTACAATAGTAGGCAAGGGAAAACAATATACATAAGACAGTCAAGCATATTAGTGTTGTTTCCCCTCTTCAAACTATGCCTAGATCCCTGTATTACAGAGCCCTGTTGCTCCAAAGGTGAGCATGCAACACTATTTACCTCTGTCCCACTTAGTCAACGCAAACCTGTTTCAGTGTTCCTCTATATACCTTGTTCTAACACCCCTCCCCTTGATCTAATAATTTTGAATAGAAAATATGTCTAGTATTGAAATTGTTCAACCTTGAAATTTCATGTTCTGGATGGGGAAATTTTAGTTACATAAGAACATTTAGTGACCAATGGTCCTTAAAACAAACATTCTTCATGATATAATATCCTTACATGATATAATATCGTAACAGAATGAGGGAAACAAGCACATTCAATCAAAGTTGAATATCTGTTTGAATTCAGAAAAACGTCGTAATTACTAACACATACGAAGTCCTGGTGTGGCACTGTAGGACAAGCACTGGGCTGTTAACCACAAGGTCGGCAGTTTCAACCCACCAGCCACTCTTTGGAAGCCCTGTACATATACAGTAAGGAAATCCTGGCCCAACCATAAATCAAAATATTAATAATGTGCCATTTTTGCACATATATTCAGTAAAATCTGAGAAAGCTGGAACCTATATAATGCAGAAACCTACCAGAGACGGAAAACCCAAATATTTTCTACTAAAATGAACAAAAGTAATGTGGTTACACTCTACCCTGTTAAAAACAAAAAAATTTGTGAGACCCTTAAAAATGCACGAGTTCCATGGCAGGCTAAGCCCTACAATGTTCAGTGGACTTCTGTGGACCCAGTTGGGAACCTGGTTGGCAAGCAGTGTGAAGAGGCCTGGGGACTCTTGGGCCCAGAGTCAGTGGCATGGCCACGGAGGACTCAAGAGAAGAGTGGAGCTACCGGCTGACGGGAAGAGAGGACATATGCACAGGAG
>NW_006408930.1:960397-966747 GCF_000296735.1 Chrysochloris asiatica | reverse complement strand
AAAAAAAAAAAATACATGAGTTCCAGCTCTCTGTTTTCATGGTATAAGGAATATTTAGCAAATTTTTATTTTAAGATTTGGATTAATATAAATAAGAATATTTCAAATCAGAAACTGATTTTGGTAAAGCATGAAATATATGATTCAGTGAAAAATATATAGCCTGGTATAGTATGGAAATCATTACATCAAGCGTCAGGAAACCTGGGTACCTATTTTGGTCTCTAATAATAAGCTGTGCAGTCATTTTACTTCTCTAGAATTCATTTGATTTAATCATAAGATGCAATATTTGGGACAGATCACTGATTTCCAATCATAATCCATGAGTTTTCTACAGTCTTGGGAGTGGAATGCCACTAACAAGCCAGTGAACAGATTCCAGAGCAGTTCAGCAGGAAAGGAAGGGTTAGCTGCAAACTCCTTCTTCTTGCTCTATTTCTTTTAACCTCTTGAAACAAAAGGAGTATATGCTATCTAAATTACATACCTAGTTTTCAAATTCATAAATGACATGCAGCCAAAGTCACCTGGTGCTTCCCTATCACATTTTCAATTTTCCCCAACCAGCTTCAAATGCTTTACCCTGCTTCATTCACATTCCAGGAATAGCCAAGAAAGATAAGCTTGCTTTAGGAAAAGGTTGGCTTTGGGGTCCTGATTTCAGCTGCTTTTGATGTTGTCAACCTGCAATGTGTGCTAGGGGCAATGAAATTTAGATGGTGTTTCCTTCTTTTGTTCTGGTACAATAAGTTGTGATTAGTCCTAAGCAGCTTTGCAACACCAAAGACTATTACCAATTGGCTTTAAACAATACTGAACGGTTAGTCAGATGAAAGGTTATTCTGTAGAAATTGGCATATTTCAGATAATATTGGTACAGTACTGTAGAATTCATAAACTGAGTTCACATCCTCAATCTCTTCTAAATCTCCTCGTATCCATATGGAGTAGGAAACTAAGGAGAATCAGTGGCACGTGGAAAACACACGGTAAGTGCATGGTCAAGACTGGATTTAACCTGCTTCTACTAACTAAAATCTGTGCTTCTCCTGTGAGGGATTGGGTGTGAAACAAAAATCTGGAGATTGGTATGCCACTCAATAAAAGGAGGAACAAGTGGTTCATATCTGAGTCTAGGAATAGGACACTTGGTATGGAAGGTGTTTCCAAAAGCAATGGAGAAACATTCCTCAAACAATCAGTCTTTCCTTGTGCTGGCATTATCAAATGACTGTTTTCTCATGATTCATTCTCATTAAGTCATATGTGTTTTAAGAAGATTGCATTCATTAAAACAAAAAACACCCCACATACTGTACAATTAAGCACTGTGTGTTCACAAAGTCCTCAGATCATCTAAGAGGGAATCAGGTCCAGGGTCATTATTACAACGTACACCTAAGAAATAAAATTATTTCAACAACTGTTTAATAAAATGTAATGTAAAACTTTAAATTCACTTAGAATAATTATGATGCTTGTTTTAGTATTACATTGGATTTAATAACAAACATGTTGTTGTTATGTGCCGTGGAGTTGGTTCCGACTCCTGTGACCCTGTACAGGGTTTCCGAGGTTGTAAATCTTTACGGGAGCAGAAAGCCTTATCTTTCTCCCATGAAGCTGCTGGTAGTTTCAAACTACTGACCTTGCGACTCGCAGCCCGATTCGTAACCACTACACTACCAGAATTCCTTAATAACAAATATAAGTATGTGCAAACAAATGTGAGCACCAAACTATCCCTCTCAAAGCAATCTCTACTCAGGCAGGTATGAGAATTCATCACAATGGCTACCCATACTCACAGTTACCGGGTTTATCAGGGAAATTAACAGGTTACAATATACAAGGCAAAGTTCTTCCAGTAAGGACAGTCTTTTCCCAGTCATACCCACAGGCAGGTCTCTCTCTGGCCCTTGGCCTCTTAGTCTCAGGCCCTTTGGTCTGTGCCCTTATCTGACATGGTCACAAAGTTCTTTTAGAGCTGCTGATACATGAGCAAACATTTCTTTGCATATGTAAAGGTGGTGCATCTTGTTTCTCCTAAAATTGTAAAGCTTAGGAGAACAGGAACAATTCCATTAAAATATGTGCTAAAATGACTGTTGAATAATAAAAAAAAAAAAGCCCCACCTCTTTGAATACCAACCCAAAATATATCAGCTCATAAATTGTCAGAGATAGATATTAACATTACCCCTAATAAAACAAATATGCAAAGTCTATGGGTTTAAAGTAAAAATGAAAAATTCATGCGAAAAGATTTATACAGAATTTGAAATTAATATGGAATAATTGTGCTTACTGATATTTATTGACATGGACAGCACACAATTTTTTTAAACAAGTCATGCTTTGAGAACTGGTAAAACTTAGTAATCAATCTGAATTTTGTACATAATAATAGCAATGTTCACTATGTTTTCCAAGGTCATCATTTAAATATACCATGAATTACTATGTCCTTAAGATGTTAACCTAAATAGTAAAACACTGTTTTTCCAACTGAAACCTCAAATAACTGGGTAGAACCCTCTATTACAGCTATTCTATTTCTTTCTCTTATTTAAGAAAGATTAGAAAGTTTCCTCATTGGAAAAATATTTCTTAGAATGACAGATGACTAAACTATGTATCTGTCCAAAGTTGAATTCAGATAGCTCCCCAATCAAGTTAAAATTTTAAAACTTTAAAAGAAGCCATGAAAATAGTCTGAAGTTTCTGACCAGATCTGATCTAATTCTAGCTGACTCTTGTTATTGCTATGATTTGTAGTTGCTTCTCAGTCTAACAAACTAGAACAACTGGTCCATGTGGTTTTCTTAATGGAAACAGACTGCCAGACCTATCTTCTGCAATAGCTGTGTTCAAACTGGCTACCAATGAAGCACAAACAATTTGTTGCACCTAGGGACCTAAATGATTCATCGTGTTGTTGTTGTTGTTAAGAGCCCTAAAAAGGAGGTGTGGAATTAACAATAAAACCTGGTTTAATGTCTTTGTATTGTATCACTTATATGTTCAAACCCATTGCATAGAGAAGATACTTTACTGTGAGGCTCTATAGATGCAAACTCTCCAGGTGGAGCAGATCCACTGGGCAGGCAGACATTTATCACAGACATGGGAAGAGTTGGAAAAACTTTTTTAAAATCCCGATCATAGGAAAGAAAAGTAAATTTGACCTGTGAGTATGGTTCAGTGACTACAGCTGCTCCTCAGAAATCTTATACAGGATAGCTATGAGTCAGAATCAACCAGACAGCACTAAACAACAACACTTAAAATATTAAAATAAATAAATAAATAAGCGGAGAATGGGGCAATGGGGTAGGGGAGAGGGCTATATTCAAAACAGCAGGGGAAATTAACAGTGCATTTGATCAATAAGTCTGTCATATGGATGAATTCCTATTTCAGAAGTAACCTATGAGTGAGACCTGGTATAATATACTTTGGATAGATGTTTTCCTGAGACAGTTTAAGTATTCCATTACTGACCCTATAAAAATCAACATAAATTGAAGCTAATCCATTGGAACCAAGGCAACTGTAAAGATTTTTCTAGAAACTAAAATCTGCAGTCATAGGTTGGTATATGTTGGATGGTTATGTGCTTCAGTATATTTTAACATATTACTCACATGTCACTTGCTTCAACATGTAGATCAGGAATATTAGAGATTGTGAAGCCACTGTTGGAACACGGCTTGTCATAGACTTGTATATGAAAGGGAATCAATGCTTGCAACTCTGCCAGTACAATTTAGTGATTATACAACTAAAACATAAAATCATGACTACTTCTGTGAAATTATGCTTCCTTTCTATATGAAAACAGATACAATCACAATTTACAGTAAATTTTTTCTTTGCATAAAATGTGAAGAATGTTAAATCACACAAGAGAAAACAAGATTCTATTAAAAATAACATCTGATTATACTAAACACATAGTACTTTGGAAAAGGAAAGGAATACATCATGTTATTAAAATGTCCAAGTGTGTTTCTAAGTAACAGAATCTGTGTGATCAAATAAACATACATTAAACAAACAGCTGATACATACAAGTCTTTTTATATACTGGAATCTGTTCAACTTTTGTTTGTTTTACATAAATTGAGAATTGTACTCACAATGATCAAATATGCATGTGAATCATGTGAAATTGTATATTTGTTATCTATTTGAACAGTGGGCCCCTTTAGGATATGATAAAGACTGGTGGTGCAGTGGTTAAGCACTTAGCTGCTAATATACCATGAATTATTATGTCCTTAAGATGTTAACCTAAATAGTAAAACACTGTTTTTCCAAGTGAAACCTCAAATAACTGGGTAGAACCCTCTATTACATCTATTCTATTTCTTTCTCTCATTTAGGAAAGATTAGAAAGTTTCCTCATTGGAAAAATATTTCTTAGAATGACAGATGGGGTTCCATCCCACCAGCCATTGTGCAGTAGAAAGATGTGGCAGTAGACTGATGTAAAGATTGAATACTTGGAAACCCTATGGGTAGTCCTACTCTGTCCTATAGGATGATCACTAAGAGTTCGAATCTTCACAGACATAGTATACATATAAGAACATTTTGTAGGAATCATACAAAAAGATTCATAAAAAATGTTCACAAATCATCAATGGATTTCTGCATCCAATCTAAGAATATCTGTTTATGGTATATCCATAATTAAAATAAATTTTATCTGTAAATACCTCACTAGAGTGAAAAATAAGGGTTAAAATTAATTCCAATCAAACTGAATGATTCCCCCAATTATGAATTTATAAATATTTCCAAGGAAACAGAAAGGTGAAAGGATAATGCAATCTATATAGCTTTCACCTATATTCACCAGTTAATAATATTCTGGCACATTTGTTTTATCTTTCCATATCATAATCTATCAACTTACCTACCTACCTACTGACCGACCAACCTAGCAACCTACATACCTACCTTCCAAGGGAAGGGGGCTGGTCCCTTTTGAATGTTGGTTGCAAAATCTTAACAATTCATTACAAAATTTAGTAGGAATCCCTGAAGAATAAGGACATTGTCTTATATAATTAGCCAAGAGCCATTTATCACATTCTTTCACACTATCAAACCCTAGGAATTTAACATTGACTCAGTCATTACCATTTAATATACAGTCCATATTTAAATTACCCTAATTTTCTGAATAATGATCTTCATTTTTGTGTGTATGTGAATGCTGGTTGGAGGAAATAGAGGGGAGAAACAGAGAGAGAAATAGAATTCAAGAATTAATCAAGGTTCCCAGGTGGTCTTTTCAGTATCCTTTAATCTAGAAAAGAAGTCCCCTGACTATTTGTATCTTTTATGACTTACGCTTTTTAGAAGAAGGGTATCTTGAAGAATGTTCTACAAATCTGGATTTGTCTTATTATTTCCTCATGATTGGATTTAAATATTTTGGAAAGAATTCTACATATGTAATGTCATATACTCCCATTTGGATCATACCCACAAACCAAACCCACTACCATGGGGCTGATTCCAACACACAGTGATCCTACAGGATAAAGTAGAACTGCTGCATAGGGTGCTCAATTTTTTTTTTTTTTTTTACTTTTCATCGTGAATTGGGAAAGGCTAACAGATATCATCTGCTTTACCTGCAACCAATCATACGTTTTACTTCATCTCAATGATTACAATGTACTCTCTGCAACAACAGTTATCCTGTTTAATCCCTGTGGCTTCCCTTTTACATCTTATGTTTCACAAATCAACAAAGCAAAAATATTTAATGTAAATATACAAACCAAACAGTACTTAATCATTTAAATGTCCAAAGGGCACATTTTGCAAGCCTGCCTTCTGCCCACAGGCACACAGCCTTTCTCCTTCCATGGGCCTTAGAAGGACTATAAATCTTTACAGAAGCAAACTGCCTCACCGATCTCCCATGCAGATTGATGGTTTTGAATCATTGACCTTAGTTAGTAATCCAACATTTAACCACTGTGTCAACAGGGCCAGTTTATCCTGTTATTGATGGTCCTGAGTCATCAGGATATCTTCTGTATAAAGTATCTTTTTCCTCTTATAATTAAGAAAAAAAATCTTCAAGGAAATACTTTGGCTTTGTGTGACTATCCTGCCACCTTTCCCTCAGTGGATTTAGCTTCCATTGGTTATTTTTGCCTAAATGAATTATGACACTGGAGGTCTAGTAACAATGCTGTTATATTATTGCTTCCCTATTTAGATGGCTCTTGTTCATATGGTATCTCTTGAAATGGTTGAACATTAACCATTTCCTTTTGGTACAGTGACTCTGTGTATTCCTTCCATCTTTTCTTGATGCA
>NW_006408930.1:956227-957792 GCF_000296735.1 Chrysochloris asiatica | reverse complement strand
GATTGTGTGGATCATGACAAGCTATGGACAACATTGAGAAGTATGAGTATTCCAGAACACTTAACTGTACTTCTGAGAAATCTGTACCTAGACCAAGAGGCAGTTGTTCGAACGGAGCATGGGAACACTGAATGTTTTAAAATTGGGAAAGGTGTGCGACAGGGTTGTGTTCTTTCACCATATTTATTCAACCTGTATGCTGAGCAACAGCATCAATGGAGAAAAGGTTGAAGTTGTCAAGGACTTCATTCTTCATAGAGTATCTCCCAATGTTGTGGCACCTGACAACAACCACAACATTTAGATGGCATTCGTCTATAAGGAGAACCTTTACTCTTTTAACCATGTCTTTCCTCATAAAAATGACTTTGTATGCAATGTCTTATAATCCTTTGCCATTTTTACTTTTTGGGAGATACTCAAATTATCCCTTCAAGCTGACTTTTATTCCCTTTTTACATGTGCTCAGTAATCTCTGAGGCTTTCTTACTTCTGGCACAGTGTTCTATTTCAGGCGTACCTTATACTTTCCTTGGTCCAGGCCTATTATTGGCCATTTCTCACAGGAGCATTGGTTCTTCTTGTGGAAAATACTACTTAGAAACAAAGATCTGGGTGCTAGACGTGATATCATTACTACTGAAGTTTCAGTTTCATCAGTAGAAATAGCTAGTAAACTTCTTTAAAATAAAATCATTACTTTGTACTTATTCCAAAAGTAAACTAACTTTTGAGATATTCCTTAAAAGTATTTATTAACACCAAGCATAATTAATAAAACAAAATTGCATAGATACTTCTTACAAGTTCCACTGAATTAAATTTAAGTGGCAATTTAAAGCATTAATTCATTTTCTGGACTTAGAAATCTCAAATCTGGTGAGAGTAATGAGCTCAGGCCTAGTAACCTTGTTTTGTTGTTAGGTGCCATCAAGTTGATATCTACTCATAGCGACCTTATGCACAGCAGAATGAAACATTGCCCGATCCTGGGCCAACCATACTACTATTTCCACGCTTGAGTCCATCGATGCTGACAGTTGGCCAATCCATCTCGTTGGGGGTCTTCCTTTTTTTCTCTGACCCTCCACCTTATCAAACATGATATCCTTCTCCAATGACTGGTCCCTCCTGACAATATGTCCAAAGTATGAGATACGAAGTTTGGCCACTTGGCCTCTAAGAACACTCTAGCTGCACTTCTTCCAAAACAGATCTATTGGTTCTTTTGGCAGCCCATGGCACTTTTAATATTCTCTTCCAACACCATAAATCAAAGGCATCAATTCTTCTATGGTCTTCCTTATTTATTGTTCAGCTTTCGCATGCATATGAGGTGACTGAAAACACCATGGCTTGGATCAGGCGCACCTTAGTCCTCAAGCTGAAATCTTTCCTCTTCAACACTTTAAAAATGTCTTATTCAACAGATTTGCCTAATGTAATACATTGTTTGATCTCTTGACTGCTGTTTCCATGAGTGTTGATAGTTGATCCAAGAAGAATGAAGTCCTTGACAACTTCAATCTTTTCTCCATTGATAAGAATGTTGTTTATTGGTCCAG
>NW_006408930.1:952599-954457 GCF_000296735.1 Chrysochloris asiatica | reverse complement strand
GCCCCATCAGGAAATGAAGGTCCCGCGGGCTTTTCTCCCATGGGCTTTACTCCATTCGTGTTATCACAGTCAACTCTACTTTGAGGCAGCAGTTCTTAACCAGTCGCATTTTGAGTGCCTTCCAACATGAGGGGCTCATATCCCGGCACTATATCTGACAGTGTTTCTCTGCTATTCATACGGTTTTCAGTGACTAAATATTTGGAAGTAGTTCGTCACTCTTTCTTCCTAGTCTGTCTTTGTCTGGAAGCTCATCTGAAACCTGTCCACCATAGGTGACCCTGCTGGTATTTAAAATACTGGTAGCATAGCTTTCAGAATCACAGCAACTCACAAGCTGCCACAGTATGACAAACTGACAGACAAGTGGTGGCCGTTTGGTTTTAAGAGAAAACTGACACTTTAAATTTGTAACCTTGTATATGCTGCAAATTTCAACTCTGACATAACATTTCCTGTTTGTTTGTTGTTTCAATAACATATGGACCAAACTAAACTGTCTACTGGCTAAATACTGCCCATGTTTCATAATCTATTAACCAAAGTATAAAATATATTTGTTACAACCACAGAACCCAGTTCACTATGAAGGAAGCTAGAATATTCATTACAATTCATATCTTATTCATTCATAGAATTTCTTAGTTTCCCATATAATTTCTTTCGAGTGCCTATTATATGCAAATATGTTATAAAGAGTATACAATATTTATAGTCTAGGATTCAGTAGCCTAGAACATTCTTAACCCAATATTTGCATGATGTACTTCTTCATACCACATTCATGACTTTGTCACCTCAACAGTAAGGGCTTTCTGACAATACCCTCAAAAAAGGAAACTTCCAACTTCTTATCTTGCTTTTTCTATACAGTATTTACACCATTTATTGAATAAAAAAAAAGGGTGAATGGTGTTCCCTACATCTACTACTACAAAGAACACCCACTGCAATTTACTTAGAAGGTGAGATCAGAGAGGTGAGCAAATCTCAGAATAAACATCAGCAAATGACCTGAGGGAATATCTGAAGTCAGAAAACACATTGGTTGTGGCCCCACAATCCATCCCCAACTCTTCCTTCTTGCTTCCACAAATTCTTCCACCTCATT
This sequence comes from Chrysochloris asiatica, assembly GCF_000296735.1. NCBI lineage: Eukaryota > Metazoa > Chordata > Mammalia > Afrosoricida > Chrysochloridae > Chrysochloris > Chrysochloris asiatica. Next base: position 953,346 of record NW_006408930.1, on the reverse strand, counting down.
CACAGAATTACTAATATGCATAAAATGATTTATAAGGTCTTCTCGATTTAAAATTTCTTATTGTTATTTATGTTTGGACTTAAATATACTGTTGCACATTTCTAGACTATGAAAAGATTTTTAAAATAATATGTTATAAACATAGTCCATGATGTTCACAATCTACTCTGGTGAGTAGTGCCTGGGATCTTAAAAGTTCATGAACATCCATCTAAGGTGCCACTAACAGTGTCTCCATGAGTGGAAGAAAAGAGTGCTGAAAACTGAAGATGCTTAGGATCAATGTAGAGCGAGAACACTAGTGAGATATGCTCAACATGGAATGGTTAACTATTCAAAAAAAACCCAAAAAGGCAATGTTTACCTGGGGACATGTCGGGGACGACATAAAACGCAATAACTGAGAAGCTGTGGCCTTGTGACCTGGACGAAAATCCAAACCCATGGCCCTCCTTGGTACTGACATAAAACACAATTTCTGAGAAGCTGAGGCCTTAGGACCTGGACGAAAATCCAAACCCATGGCCCTCCTTGGTATTGCAAGCCATGAACCCTGAGGGCCCAGGAAGTGACCTCCTGGGGTCCCGGGTTCATTGGTGTTTTTGAACTCACTGGGTGGCTACCTCTGTACAAGTCCTAATATTGTTCATTCTATGCTTCTAACTCCAGTAATTGTAGCTTCTGAGAAAATGGTTTTTATAATGCCTCTCTTAATGTCTCCACTGTGTTGGCAGTGCGTAGGGTCCT
>NW_006408930.1:950331-951869 GCF_000296735.1 Chrysochloris asiatica | reverse complement strand
GTCCTTTAGGCCTAAAGATTAATCTATAATAGCTTGCTTGAACCTTTTCCTGTAGAAATAAAAATGTTAGATTGCTAAGAAAATTGTGTTGTACCTAGAAAACATCTTAAAGGTTGTTCCTGTGAATCATTGTGTCCTGTCCTTGAATTTCTCCTTGAAAAAGTTAATAAAAGACTGGGGAAGAGATAGTTCTGCGTGCATTCTTGGCAGCAAGTCTATCTGTCTGTCAGCTTGCATACACTCTGGTCTCCGAGTGTTTCTTTTCTCTCTCGCCTCTCCAGACATCCCACCTAGAGTTAGTTCTGTGTGCAATGTCTGCCCCCGAGCAGTCTGTCTGTCAGCTTGCATCAAACCTGTGTGTCTGTCTTCTTTGTGTCTGTTTTCTTTCTCTCTATCATCACCAGACACCCCACCTTCGTGTACTCACCCCCTTGTCGAGGCCAGACCCCGGCAGGGACAAGGTTCAAAAATGTTGGCAAAGAGGGTAGAATGGAAATAAGAACCACAGGGAGGAAGTGGGATAATTGTTGTTACGTAGAAGGTATTACAATCATAGAGATGAAACTGTGTGACTGGATGTAAAACTGATAATATTCTCTTCAAACCACAATTCACAACAAAATTTCAAATAATATAATTTTAAAAAAAAGTTCACGAGTAGCAATCTAAAATGTAATTATTAGTCTCTCCATATGTGGAGGAAAGAAAAGTGATGAAAACTGAAGACACATGGAAACAATTAGTCTAATGGGCTAATGTCATCAGAACATCAGTCTTCTGGACTCTGAGACCAGAAGAACTAGACGGTACCAGGCTACCACTACCAACTGCTCTGAAAGGGATCACATAAGAAGGTCCAGGGTAGAGTGGGTGAAAAATGTAGAACAAAACTCAAAATCAGGAAGATAGTGTCGAAAGCAACAAAGAAAGCCCTTGCCCTCCCAAAACTTAAACCGTTGAAAAACCAAAACGGCAGTGCTGAAAGGCTTCTGCAGCCACACAAAAAAGATCCACACGTCGCCCACCTTCTGGTGGCTCAAGACACTGAGGTAGCAAAGGCAGCCGAAATATTCTCAGAAGAGTGTCCCCAGGAGAAACAAGCTTGGTCACGATGCCATCATCAAGTTCCTTCTTACTACTGAGCCAGCCGGGAAGAAAACTGAAATAGCCCACTTGTGTTTGCTGTGGAAGTCAAGGCCAACAAGCACCAGATCAAACAGGCTGTGAAGAAGCTCTATTACACTGACATAGCCAAGGTCAACACCTTGATCAGGCCTGATGGAGTAAAGAATTCTGGCTCCTGATTATGATGCCAGCTGGCTAATTCTAAGTATAAATTTTTTCAATACAAAAAAAAAAAGCAAAAACAAACAAACTAAATATAATTAAAAGTCCAGGCTTCCTGGTCAGAGATTGGTGGAACTCCTGAGACTATGACCCTTAATCACTCTTCAGGGGTAGAAGTGAACTCATCACTCCCATGGCTCAATTTTCAGCGAGACAATAGGTAGGTCTACAAGGTAACAAGGGAAGAACAC